>NC_074672.1:10690974-10943556 GCF_029448725.1 Salvelinus fontinalis
GAGAGGAATATCTGGTGAAAGAAAGAAAGAAAGAACAATGGTGACTTGTGAAAAGAGAAAGAGATCTGGGGAGAAATCTGAAAAAATACTCTGGATAAACAATACTAAACACATTGGAGCATGTTCAACATAATAAGAGAATAATAAGAGAATGAATCTAGCAGACCAAGGCTTCGACAATAAACTGGGACGCAATTATGTGATTATATTTCACATCTGGAGAGAAATATGAAAAAGATTATCTGGATAAACAATACTATACACACGGGAGCATGTTCAAGATAGAGAGAGAGAGACTTCTTAGAAGTACTTCTTAAAAGTGCAATACCACCGCCACCGTCATGTATGGATGTCACACTATGAGTATAGCTCATAAACACATGGAAACGTGACTCTTCACAGACTGCCCACTGCTAATATGCAGTGATGACCACATCTGAATATGTTATGGTGTCAAGTCCATGCACAAGTAGTAACACATTGTAGAAAAACCACAAGGAATTTAATTTAGACTGTACAATGAAGGAAATTACCATTCCATGTAAATCAATGATTTTAAATATATTTATTGAAAGTATTGCAGAGGCACAGTACAGTACGACCATTATTATTTACAGATTGTGTAAGAGATTATGATGAATATATACTATGTCTGACATACAGGTAACTGCCAAAATAAAGGAAACACCAACATAAAGTGTCTTAATAGGGCGTTGGGCCACCACTAGCCGCCGGAAACAGCTTCAATCCGCCTTTGCATAGATTCTACAAGTGTTTGACACCTTTCCTTCCATCAATTGGTGTTTTGTTGACAGTGGTGGAGATCTGGTGATCTGAGACATACACACACACAGACACACACAAATAATGGGCAACTGGGCATTTTATATATGACCCTAAGCATGGTGGGATGTTAATTTCTTAATTAAATCAGGAACCACCTGCTTTCAATATACTTTGTATCCCTCGTTTACTCAAGTGTTTCCTTTATTTTGACAGTTACCTGTATTTTCTATAATTGTAAAGGGTCCAACAGAGATGTACTTGAGTAAAGTGATAAAGAACCAAAAAGACTACACTACTGTTCAAAAGTTTGGGGTCACTTACAGATGTCCTTGTTTTTGAAAGAAAATCTAATTTTTTGTCCATTAAAATACCATCAAATTGATCAGAAATACAGTGTAGCCATTGCTAATGTTGTAAATGACTATTGTAACTGGAAACAGCACATTTTTTATGGAATATCTACATAGGCCCATTATCAGTAACCATCACTCCTGTGTTCCAATGGCACGATGTGTTAGCTAATCCAAGTTGATCATTTTAAAAGGCTAAATGATCATTAGAAAACCCTTTTGCAATTATGTTAGCACTTTTCTTTAAAAAACAAGGACATTTCTAAGTGACCCCAAACTTTTCAACGGTAGTGTATATACCAAATATGTTAATGCTACAATATCTGCATAGGAAACAAAGAATAGCCACATGTTCAGGTCTAACGTACAGTAACAATGAAGTTGAGATGTATAAGATCATATTTACTAGATACTGAATTTAGTATGCTTTAGTAAGCCTAAGATGAGTTGTGTTTTGGAAATATAGAATGAGGGCATCCGTTGTCTATTAAGGTGAAACTATCATTCAGTTGATATCAGGATCCAAATTAGCCTGGTCCCAGATCTGTTTTTGCTGCTTTGCCTATTGTCATGGCAAGGCAGCACAGACAGATCTGGGACCAGGCTAGATCCAAATCACTCAGAACCAAACAAAGTGCCTGTATTGTTATTGCCAGTGCTTGACTTGAACTGAAACATGCTCCGGTACTAGTTTTAGGTGCCTGTACTCTTTATATTCAGGTGCAGGAGCTCCACAATACTTTTGAGCTAATATTCTATAAGAGGAACAGGAGCTCAAGCAGTGGAACATTTGAGGCACCGGTACTCAGCTCCGGTGAGCTCCTGCCCAAGTCAAGCACTGGTTATAGCAGCAATAAAATAAATAGTAGAGAGAGGGGCTTCCCTAGCCTGGTCTCAGATCTGCTATCTTGCCAACTGACCATAGGAGTTGGCAATACAACACAAACAGATCTGAGACCAGGCTAGGGCCCCATCCTAGGACAATACAGTATTTACTGTAGTAGAGAGGCCTTATAATACAGATCTGGTAGTAGAGAGGCCGTATAATACAATATAATACAGCATTTACTGTAGTAGAGGGACCTCACACATAGGACAATATAATACAGTATTTACTCTAGTAGAGGGGCCTCACACATAGGACAATATAATACATTATTTACTGTAGTTGAGGGGCCTCACACATAGGACAATATAATACAGTATTTACTGTAGTAGAGGGGCTTCCCTCTAGACAGACAGACAAACCACAAAAAGCAGGGATCAGATTCATATTATGTCAGACCTCAAGTCATGTTATATGGTCCACATGTGTTTATATCTCTAATTTATTCTATGTCTAAACAAATGAGAAATGGACATATTTAAGTTCCCGTTATTACTACCTTATGTTCCTGTATGTAGCGATGTATGTATTTCTGTTTTTGTTATATTTTCTATTCCTTTATTTATTTATAATACTACACTAAATAGGCCCTTCAACTGCATGACAGACTTATGACAACAATAATCTGTTACAAACCTTTCTTTAAGATCATTATTACTATGATAGCTACATACGTACATGTTGTAACTTTGTGTGTATAAAAGGAGATTAAATCCACATGTCTGTGTCTACCAATTTCAAATGAGACTTTCTCCAGTGTGGTTTGTGAACTGTATTTAAGAAAACGTGTGATACGTGTCTTTTATTGTGTGACCAGTATAACTAAATGAACCTCATGTTTTTACGTGTCAGTCCAGTAGATCAGTTACAGTAGGCTGATGGTCATGATGGCTCAGTGCTTCATCTGTATGATTTGTGTTCAGGTTTCAACATTATATCCTTTTCACACGAGCCGTAGTGTTCCCGCCTGGTTCCGCATCGTCCACCATAGTTGCTGTAACCGTAAAGGGATGGCGTTATAATAAAACATGCAAGCCAGTTTGAAAAGAGTATTACAGTTCTGTGGGATCTCTTCCAGAACAGAGATGTTGTTTATCTATCCTGCACTCTTTCTAGCCTGGATTTTATATGTTTTTCATCCGTTACAACTACTGTATATTCCCTACGAATAACACTACGGCTCGGCTCAGTAGTGTGTAAAGGGTGTCATGTCCTCTGGAAGTTACAAACAAACAAACACATTTCTATTGACAAAAAGGAAGTGGATTGTTGTTGTTGTTTTTGTTGTATGTTGATTGTTTATTGTTGTTGTTGTTGAGAGCTCTCAGGTAGCTTTTCTGTTCAGATAGTTTTTTTCTTGATTTTTAACAGATTCATAAGCCAAGAAAAATATGTTTTCAAGGTGGATTATACTTTCCTGAACGCATCCGCTTGTGGCGCAACCAACGAATACACAAGAGGATGGAAATAAAAACACTGACTCCGGTGTAGAAAAACAAGTTCCCCACAAGAATTACAATATCATTCCTAGAAACATTTCCCTTGTCTGTTTCCTTGTCTTCACTGGGGTAATCTTGCATGCATAGCAGACTTCCTTTTAAGCCGGGGGACAAGCCAAGGTTTTCTCTAGACACACACAAACATTAGTTAATATAAAACCACTGGCTGTTATAAATCTTGAGTGTTGTCAGAGGTCATTGATAGAGCATAGCCAGGGCAGGGTCAGTGGTCATTTGTAATCTGACAGGAGCTCGGCTCAGCACAGAGCTCCATCTGTGTCCATAGGACAGGCCTGGGTTCAAATAGTATACATTTTTTTTAAATACTTTAAGCGTCTGCTCTGGCCTGCCTAGAGTGCCAGATGGACATGGTTTGCAGTTTTGGGACTATTCTGTTGGCCCGTTAAGCCAGACAAGCTCAATCAAGCAAAGATGAAGGCATTGGAAATTATTTCAAATATTATTTGAACCCAGGTAGTTCCAGTCCATAAAGAGGACTCATGCTGAGCTCGGCCTACTCTGTCTGATGTCTCCAGTCAAGGTCACTTATTCATTACAGAGACGGCACTGCAGGGTCGGCTCCCTAGGCCTGCCAGGACACCTCGCTGTGACTGGGTATTAGTGTGTGTGCGTGTGTGTGCGTGCGCGTGTGTGTGTGGATGTGATTAACTATACTTGTGGGGACCAGAAGTCCCCACAAGAATAGTAAATTAACAAAAATGTTGGACATTTTGTTAGTCCCCACAAGGTAAAATGCTATTTCTAGGGGGTTTAGGGTTAAGGTTAGAATTAGTGTTAGGCGTATAATTAGGTTTAGGGTTAGTTTTAGGAGCTAGGGTTAGGTTTAGGGTTAGGGGTTAGGGAAAATTGGGTGCGTGCGTGCGTGTGTGTGTGTAACAGGCTATTAGAGAAATTAACAACCAGCTGTGTGACAGTATGACTGTATGAATGGCCTGGCCTGGGACATACTAGGTGAACTTCCTCATCCTCATTCAAATCAATTATATTAGGGTCAGCCAAGGACTTCTGAGGATGGCAGTCTGAATGAAGGGCTCATGGAATAACCCTCATAAACTACGCCAATAAATCAGATTATAAAAGACAGACCCGAATCCTCCCTCCAACACATTAGGCTAGGCTGCACAACACTGGGCAATCAGTTGCTGTGTCCAAAATGGCACCATAGTTCAAAAGTAGTGCACTGTATAGGGAAAAGGGTGCTATTTCAGATTCAGCCTGTGTATGTTACTCAACCTCAGTGTGTAGCCCACAGACCTGAGGCACACACACACACACACACACACACACACACACACACACACACACACACACACACACACACACACACACACACACACACACACACACACACACACACACACACACACACACACAGTGTGAAGGCTAAATAAGCTGCAGTTGATTAACACACTTTCACACTGTAACACATTTGATGTAACAAATAGTAAAAACAAACAATCTGGGTAAACCATTATGCTGATCAAACACAAAGATTTCACTTCTTTCTTTCTTTCTCTTGATTACTTTTTATTTAGCGAGGAGCAGTGGTGTAAAGTAATTAAGTCAAAATCGTTTTTGGGGGGTATCTGTACTTTACTATTTATAGTTTTGAGTGCTTTTACTTTTACTTCACTATATTACTAAAGAAAATAATATACTCCTTACTCCATACATTTTCCCTGAGACCCAAAAGTACTCGTTACATTTTGAATGCTTAGCAGGACAGGAAAATGGTCCAATTCACGCAAGTATCAAGAGAACATCCCTGGGCATCCCTACTGCCTCTGATCTGGCAGACTCACTAAACACAAATGCCTTGTTTGTAAATTATGTCTGAGTGTTGGAGTGTGCCTCTGGCAATCCATACATTTAAAAAATCAAGAAAATGGTTCCGTCTGGTTCCGTCTGGTTTCCTTAATATAAGGAATTGAAATGATTTATACTTTTACTTTTGATACTTAAGTATATTTTAGCAATTACATTTAATTTTGATACTTAAGTATATTAAGAACCAAATACTTTTAGACTTCTACTCAAGTAGTATTTTACTGGGTGACTTTCACTTTAACTTGAGTAATTTTCTATTAAGGTACAGTGCATCTTTACTTTTACTCAAGTATGACAATTAGGTACTTTTCCCCCACTGTCAAGGTGTATCTAGAGACTTGTCTGTCAGAACAGCTGCAAATATTATTTAGGGAGTTTGTTTCTTTCCAGGAAATCTTCTCACACCACAGGCATTTGCAGCGCCTATATTTATGACTACAATTTAACTACAACTGTTTGCAACTTCATCAGTCACACTCCAAATATAGTCACACGTTCTTTTATAATGTTGGATATCCCAATTTATTTATTTTTATATGTGAATATTTTTGAAAGGAGTTTGTATTTGCATTCTTTTTATTATCGCTTGAGGTTATTTTGTTAAGCGGCCAATAGAATCGGGGTGAGAGTTTATCACTTAACACCCGCATGTTGTTGCCATGGTTATGGAGTGTTTTGAGGCTTGTCTTTTCCATGCTCATTGAAGATCCTGTGATTTGTCCAGCATGGTAAAAACAGACATGTGGTCCTGAGAGAAAAACAAGTGATATCTTTTTATTAGCGCTCTTTTCTTTCTTTTGAAGTTTTTTTTTACAGGTTTTATGGGCAACAAAGTTCTGAGCAAAATATCTCCTGCACTTTACAATAGCAGTTCACAGACACTGAAAAATAGAATGTTAGTACTTCCGGGTCTTTTGAAATGTAAACGAACAATGGCTCATGGTGCTTTGATCGTTGGGCGTGAGAGAGGGAGAAACTCTATTATGATTTACTAGGAGGGAATAGATGGATGTTTTCAAATAAAAGAGAAAAAATATGTCTGCCCTTAGATGGTTCGCACTTATCAGGCAATTGACTTCAGTAGAAAAGAGGATTATAAGGAAACCCAAACATTGAATATTTATTTATTTATTTTTAATTTCACCTTTATTTAACCAGGTAGGCCAGTTGAGAACAAGTTCTCATTTACAACTGCGACCTGGTCAAGATAAAGCAAAGCAGTGCGACAAAAACAACAACACAGAGTTACACATGGGATAAACAAACGTACAGTCAATAACACAATAGAAAAATCTGTATACAGTGTGTGCAAATGAAGTAAGTTAGTGAGGGAGATATAAGTCTGCAACTTCAGTGATTTTTGCAATTTGTTCCAGTCATTGGCAGCAGAGAACTGGAAGGAAAGGCGGCCAAAGGAGGTGTTGCCTTTGGGGATGACCAGTGAAATATACCTGCTGGAGCACATGTTACGTGTGGGTGTTGCTATGGTGACCAGTGAGTTGGGATAAGGCGGAGCTTTACCTAGCAAAGACTTATAGATGACCTGGAGCCAGGGGGTTTGGCGACGAATATTTAGCGAGGACCAGCCAACGAGAGCATACAGGTCGCAGGGGTGGGTAGTATATGGGGCTTTGATGACAAAGCGGATGGCACTGTGATAGACTGCATCCAATTTGTTGAGTAGAGTGTTGGAGGCTATTTTGTAAATGACATTACCGAAGTCAAGGATCGGTAGGATAGTCAGTTTTACGAGGGTATGTTTGGCAGCATGAGTGGAGGCTTTGTTGCGAAATAGGAAGCCGATTCTAGATTTAACTTTGGATTGGAGATGCTTAATGTGAGTCTTGAAAGAGAGTTTACAGTCTAGCCATACACCTAGGTATTTACAGTTGTCTACATATTCTAAGTCAAAACCGTCCAGAGTAGTGATGCTAGTTGGGCGGGCGGGTGCGGGCAGCGATCGGTTAAAAAGCATGCATTTCGTTTTACTTGCCTACAATGATAGCCTACAATGACAGAGGGAAGCTGAGAAAGAAGCTGAGAAAGAAACAGAGGGAAAGAGAGGGAAGGAAAGACGAGAGAGAAGAAAAGTAAAACATTGAGAAACCCGGTTGATGTCACCCCACTTTTATTTTACAGAACAAAAGAAGACAGCGGGGAAGATACAGTAAAGACATAGGTTGCTTCCCAAATGGCACTCTATCCCCTATAAAGTACACTACTTTTGACCAGAGTCAGCTAATAGGGTGCCATTTGGGACGGGCCCATACTGTAAGAGACATACTGTAAAACACTTCCCATAGATCAATGATGGACATTACAGCAGAAGAACCATCCATTATTCTCAATACAACATCAGTGTGTGGTATTCCGCTAGGGGTGATACTGTACTATATCAAATCCAAAGACATGTCTGACACTAACTCTTCTATTATAATTAATGATTTATTACACTGTTATGTTTAGCAACTAAAACCCTCCTCCAAACTGTCTGAAATGACCTGGACTCAGTGGTATACGTAACATAGTAAATGAAAATCAGGGACACTCAAATTAGTGTGATATGTTACATTTGGTATGGTATGTAATCATTTGTGGATGTCCATTTCGTATGATATGTTATGAATTCCAATTCGTATGATATGTTAAGAATTGAAATTCGTACAATATATTAAGAATTTTCCATATATATGATGAGCAACAACAGTGAATCCTCTATTCATCCAGTATGCAGTGTCTCCCTGGCCCTGTGGCCCCTGACGCCCACCCAATCGGCCCCGGTAGCGGAGCACCTATGTTACGAATTCCAATTGGTTGTGGCTAACATTAGCTAGGTGGCTAGGTCACTAAGGCTAATGTTACCTAGGTGGCTAACATTAGCTAGGTTAAAGGTTATAGGCTTAGGTTAAGGTTAGGGTTAAGGTTAGGGTTAAGATTAAGGTTAAGGTTAGGAGTTGGGTTAAAGGATTAAGGTTAGGGGAAGGGTTAGCTAACATGCTAAGTAGTTGGAAAGTAGTTCAAAAGTAGTAAGTAGTTGCACATTTTCTAAAGTTGTCTGTGTTGAGATTTGAACACGCAACCTTCGGGTTGCTAGACATTCACGTTATATGCCTACCCACCAACCTCCTACTTTCGTTTATACATTAGCTAATCATCTGTAATATTTAACCATACCAAACATAACATGTCATACTAATTTGAGTGTTCCGGATTTTGTTTACAATGTTATGTCTTGTCTATGAGACTAGCCCGGAACTGAAGATGGTCTATGTTAAAACAAATATACTGTACGTGTTAAGGCAGTAAATATCATAGAGAAAATGTTTATCTTTCAGAGGGTTAAACTGTTATGTTTAGCTCTTGAGCAACTAAAACTCTCCTCCAAACTGAAGGGCCTCAACAAAGGTTACTGTCTGCCTGCCCGCATGCCTGTCTGTCTGACTGTCTGTAGAAAACAGCTGGTCTGGTTCGGTAGCTACTTCATGTGAGAATAATTTGCGTGACGCCAGTTTCCACTCTGCTGAGTCCTGCTAAGCTCCTTTGGTGTCTGCAGCCCAGAGCCCTAGCCCGGTGGTGTGTGTGTGTGTGTGTGTGTGTGTGTGTGTGTGTGTGTGTGTGTGTGTGTGTGTGTGTGTGTGTGTGTGTGTGTGTGTGTGTGTGTGTGTGTGTGTGTGTGTGTGTGTGTGTGTGTGTGTGTGTGTGTGTGTGTGTGTGTGTGTGTGTGTGTGTGTGTTGGCACAAAGGCCCCCAGAGCAGAGCCTGTTTCACACCTCTGACAAATGAGTTTTCCTCTGCCTGATGGAGCAGACACACAGCTACAGTACACTACAGTACACTACAACTCCATTAACACACTCTTAATCCTAACCCCACACTCCAGTCCAAATCCTAGACACTGAACCAGAGATGGATTAGCAAACTGCCATTTCCTTTTCAACAATTATAAGTGCACTGAAGCGATGTTGATACCCAAGTCAGAATAAAAGATGAGTTTGAATAAAAGAAACATGAGTATCAACATCTTCAGTCCACTGATAGTTGTTGAAAAGAAAATGCCAGCCTCTGACTCTGTGGGTCTGTTTGCTAGTCCATCTCTGGCTCAGTGTCTAGGATGTATCATTATCTCTCATTGCTGTAAAGGAATATATGTGCCTGACATCACACAGACCCACTACTACAGTACATTAAACCCACTCAAAGACTGAACGAGAGATGGGATTTGAATTTTCAACAACTATCAGCGCAGTGAAGTGATCCCTCATGTGAAGAAATTATAACCACACATTATTTGTTTAGGTAGGCTATAATTTTCAACAAGAAAAATAATAACTCAATTGATCAACACATCTAGCCTCACGAAAGTACTGTATTAATTTAACAAAGAAAGAAACAAAAACAAAAATGATGTACTCTAAATCTGTCCAAGTGAGCAAAACAGGTTGTAATGACAATTTCAACCATATTTCAAACCAGTTCTGCTTGTGAACGTGTTATAATCATAGGCGCCTGAGCAATGGAGCAAACAGAGCAGCTGCAACCCCACTTTCAAAGGGTGCAAACGTATGCTTTTTTACTAGAAAATTGTCAAGATCCATTGGGTAATTTGTCATTTCAATGATTAGTAATGTTTTGAGCTAGTCTGTATTAAAATAGATGTCCATTTGAAATATTATATAACAATTAACAGATTGTAGGCTACTTAGCACCCCCGTCACCTCAAGATGAATGGTTTTGTCGACCACTCTAAAGTTTTGGTTCAGTGCAGTTGGAAAGCAATAGTTGCACCACTGGTGTGTAAAATCAAAAGGCACCTGCAAAATCTATTTTGTTGCGCTGTTGTTACATTTGTATCTGTTGTTTCATGTCTGATGGTGTTGGTCCAATGGTGTTTCCATATCATTTGCATGCACCACAAGCAAATGTATTGTGTCATTTCACTTTGCCTGTAAGAACCATGACACGCATGGGCATGTCTGATTAGGCTTATCTGTAATCTTGGTGATGCAGAAGTTCAATTCTGTCTCGAATGTTTGTCATTTCCTCTTTATCTGTCCATGAGATTTGTAGGGAGACTAGGGGTAAGAGGGTTGGACCAGTAACAGAAAGGTTGCTGGTTCAAATACCCAAGCCGACAAGGAGAAAAATCTGTCGATGTGCCCTTGAGCAAGGAACTTAACCCCAATTCGCTCCAAGGGCACCATACTACTGTGGCGGACCCTGTAAAACAACACATTTCACTACACCTATCTGTTGTATGTGACAATAAAGCATGATTTATTTTTGATGTAGCGCAGACTCCGATTCTGAGCAGCCTACCAAAGGTTGCACTGTAGCAGAAAACTGCATGTCTACTAGTGTGCGGGCTGTTAATGAGTAGCTCGCAAGATAGTTAGAAATAATCAGTAGGCCTAATATTACATTATTACATCTGTGAAAGTGTTTTTCTCCCCATGTCGCTCCGGCGCTCGACCTCACTGGTGAACTAACTACCAGCCCTGGCAACCATGAATCCACACGCCTGCTCCCTATCATTACGCACACCTGGGCATCATTATTTCCTTGATTACTCTCTCTCTTATTTAGCCCTCAGTAGCCATCAGTCACAATGTAGTGTTGTTTTTATTCACGTTCTGTACACTTCTCATGTTTTGTTTATCTGCGTTTATCATTATTAAACTCACCTTCTGCATTTACATTTACATTTAAGTCATTTAGCAGACGCTCTTATCCAGAGCGACTTACAAATTGAAAATTCTGCACCTGCTTCCTGACTCCTGCCGTATACGCTACAGAATACTACCTCGACATATGGAAGCAGCAGAAGATAAAACCATCTCCCAAACGGTCAACGAACAAGGTCTTCTACTCCACCAACACCACGACCAGCTGGTGCAACTGGGTGTGGCTATGGAGGAGGTCCCCTGCGTTCTCCTCTCCTCTTCCGGACCACGCCCTGGATAATCGACAAGTGGGATCTGGCATTATCACACGTCACAGCACCACTCAACTTCACCGTGGGATCTATGCACCAGGAGAGCCTTCCTTCCCTCATCATCATGCACCAGGAGAGCCTTCCCTTCCTCATCATCCTTGGCTTCCCGTGGCTCCAACGTCATGACCCCACCATCTCCTGCTCGAGGATAGAAGTTACCGACTGGGCACCCGGATGCCGGAAGACCTGCTTTCCCTTGCCCTGTGGTTCCACATCGGTTGAGAGTCCTGTGGTTGCCCTCCAGCCCGACATCACGGAGGTTTACCAGGATCTCTGGGAGGTGTTCTCCAAGACCCAATCCACCTGTCTCCCTCCTCATTGCCCCTGGGACTATGCCATTGACCTGCTAAAAGGCTCTGCGCCATCACGTAGCCACGTCTACCCTCTGTCAGTGGCTGAGACCGAGGCCATGGAGGAGTACATCCAGGAGGCTCTCCAACAGGGTTTTGTCTGCTCATCCTGCATTGGCAGGATTCTTCTTCGCGACCAAGAAGGATGGGGTCTGCATCCCCGCATCGATTACAGAGGTCTCAATTCCATCACCAATAAGTATCATTACCCTCTCCCGTTGGTAGCGGCCGCCATCGAACAGGGGCCAGCTCCGCAGGGCCCGTTTGTTTAGGAAGCTCAACCTACAGAGCGCCTACAATCTTATCCGTATCCGAGAGGGGGATGAGTGGGAAACAGCCTTCAGCACCATGTCTGGGCACTACGAGTAGTTGGGGATGCCTTATGGACTAGCCAATGCTCTGTCAGTGTTTCTGGCGTTCGTGTTCAAGGTGTTCCGGGACATGATCAGGCACCAGATGGTTGTGTATATCGACAACATCCTGGTCTACTCGGCCACCTTGGAGGATCACATCGCTAATGTCCAAGTAGTCCTAAAACACTCCTGGATAACCGCCTTTATGTTAAAGTGGAGAAATTCCAGTTCCATCAGGTCAATGCTTCCTTCTTGGGATACCAGATCAGCCCGCAGAGGGTGAGTATGGATGAGTTCATGGCCAGTCCCAACCACCATAAAGGGACTCCAATGGTTTCTGGGGTTTGCCAACTTCTGCCGCCACTTCATTAAGAACTTCAGCTCCATTGCCTCTCGTCTCACCTCTCTCTTCAAGGGTGGTCCTCGTAAGCTGGTGTGGAGTCCTGCAGCCGATGAGGCCTTCCGTGTATTGAAGGGGAGTTTCACCTCTGCCCTGTTGCTGAAACACCCAGATCCCATGCTGCCCTTCGTGGTGGCGGTGGACGCCTCAGAAGTGGGCGAGGGAGCCATCTTGTCCCAACGCCAAGGTGACCAACAGAAATTGTATCCATGTGCATACTACTCAAAGAAATTGTCTCCTGCAGACAGGAAGTATGACATCAGCGACCGGGAGCTCCTGGCGGTGAAGTTGGCATTAGAGGAGTGAAGACACTGGCTGGAGGGCACCAAGGAGCCATTCCTCATCCTCACCGACCATAGGAACCTGGAGTACATACGGACGGCGGGGTGGCTAAACCGCGCCAAGCAAGGTGGGCCCTTTTCTTCACTAGATTCAACTTCACCCTGTCATATCACCCAGGTTGTAAGAACATCAAAACCGATGCCCTGTCCCATCTCTACGATTCGGGAGAGGTTCCGATCCTGAGTGTGACTATCATTACACCATCTCGAATCGTTGCTCCTGTGCTTTGGGACGTAGACGTAGTCATCCGCCAGGCTCTGGAGAGGGAACCTGTGCCTGCTACCTGCCCTCCGGAGCGCACCTACGTCCCTATGGGGGTAAGGAATCGGCTGTTGATCTGGGCAAATACAACCCTCGCCGCTGGACACCCAGGTATCACCCGCACCATTCAATCTCTCCCTGCTAAGTACTGGTGGCCCACATTGGTGGGGGAGGTCGCCCGCTACGTCAACTCCTGCTCCGTATGTGCCCAAACAAAATCTTTCTGGAGGACATTGTTTCCAAACGTGGTCCTCAATTCACATCGCGGGTATGGAGAGCCTTTATGAAGAAGCTGGCGGCCACAGTCAGCCTCCCATCTGGATACCAGCCTCAGTCCAATGGGCCAGTGAAGAGGATCAACCAGGAGCTGGAGAGGTTCCTTAGGAGTCACAACCAGGACCGACAGGGGGAGAGAGTCCGGTTCCTTCCCTGGGGGGAGTACGCCCAGAACTCCCTTAGTCACTCCTCCACCGGGCTGACTTCCTTCCAGTGTGTCCTGGGATATCAGCTCCGTGGACTCCGAGCCAGACCGAGGCTCCAGCGCTCCGTCCACCATCAGAAGTATCAGGCAGACCGCCACCGCAGTGAGGCTCTCGTGTTCCCTCCTTGTGATCGCGAGTACTGTCACACCTAATCCCGCTCCGGCATTCGATGTCGCTGGCAACAATCATTACGCTCACCTGCTCCCTGTCATTACGCACACCTGGATATCATTATTTTCTTGATTACTCTCCCTTTTTTTAGCCCTCAGTAGCCATCAGTCACTAGATAGTCTTGTTTTTATCCACGTTCTGTACGCTTCTCATGTTTTGTTTATCTTTATATTCATTTATCATTATTATACTCACCTTCTGCACCTGACTGCTGGGTAATACGTAACACCACAAGCTGTTTACATGCATTTAACACCATTCCGTTTTTTCTGCCACCTATTTTCCCAACTTCAATCAGTTAAATCACATTGTTCAAATGTTTTAATTAAGTTACAAAAGTAACAGTCCTGGCTGAGACCCATATGCAGGTGCACCACGGCCACTTCACAGTTACAATTCAGCCAAAGTTTTATCTGTATGCTCCTATTTTATAAAAGAAAAAGCACAGGCTATTTGTATCTCACAATTTATAACGTTATTGCATCAAATGTGTATGCTGCTTAATTTAAAAAAAAATTCATGGCGACAGTGCTTCAAACAATGTCAGAGGAAAAGCGGAATGTCAACTAATGTACTTGATGAGATCACACTTTTGTTATTCCTCATACTTTGCATGATAATTCAGTTTCTTCATGATTTGTTGTCAAATATGCAGCTTACTAACTGCGGTTGTTGTTCAAAAGGTTACTATTGGACAGAATTACAATTCATGACAAGATTTGTTTAAATGTAAAACCCTTTTATTTTATTTCATCATAAAAAGATAAGATTCTCAAATATGCAGGCTGTATATGAGTAGCTTCCACAAACTATTTTTAGTATGAAGTAGCCTTTATGAAATAAAAAAGGTGGGATATCCCCGCTCTAGCCCAAACATTCAAATATGAGCCATATTACTGGAGCTACATTTTATTCTTCCTGTTACAGATTCAGGTCTTAATTTACGGGTATATATAGCTGCCCCCAAAAATGCTAATTTGATAATGATATTGATGAATTAATAATATGTTAGCAATATTATTTTTATGTGAACATAATTACCAAATTTAAATGCAAATCTCCAGTGTGGATTTTCAAGTTGACAGTTCTTGTTCAATGCTCTAACAGAGAACACTGCCATATTGAGAAAAACAATTGTTAAAATATAAATAAAAGTTCACATTTGTAACTGTACTACATTATTGTGATCACATTATTTGTGACAAAAAGAAGATGAAAACTTAATGTGCAATTTAACTATGCTTTTTCTTAACCTACCAAGTCCAAACTCAAATTCAAATCCTTATTGAGTAAAACTATATTATTCCTCCCATTTTCGATTTAATTTCCTCATTGTCGTGCGTTATCCTGGCCACATTCTTAATAGTTTGGCCTGTCAATCGATCACTATTGGTGGGATTTTCAGGGAAGGGAGTAGATTAGTAATCTAGTCATTAAAACCCTTTTTCAATATAATTTATTGCATCAAAGCATAAGCAAAATAGCTGTATTCTTTTCATAAATATGGATTCCCCCTGTTAAGAAAGTGTAGACTTAATAAACGCAAAAAAATTCTAGGCGAGGTCCCCCAGCACCTCCCCCCCCGCCCTCCTAAGCTTTAGTACCCCCACTTTCAGACAAAGGCAGGCGCCCATGGTTGTAATGACATAATTTTTGCCATAATTCAACCAGTGATGACGTTATTTCAACCAACTATTCCCACTGGGTTGTTCACGTGTTAAAGTGACCTATTGATATACAGTACTGTAGGTAGGTCAACTGACTGCAGAGGACAAATATAGGTGGTATTAGTTCAATGTGTTAGTCCCAAATGTAACCCTATTCACAATATAAGGCACTTCTATTCCCTATATAATGCACTACTTTTGACCAGGGCCCATATGGCTCTGGTCAAAAGTAGTGCACTAAATAGAGAATAGAAGTGCCATTCTGGACAACATCTATAGGTTGATGGTGTTAGTCCAAGAGGTCCTAGCAACGCAGCTGAGGGGCATTAGATAGAGAGCAGGGAGGCAGAAATGAAGGGTTAGCCATGTCAGTGTGTATGCATCAGTCCAAGGCTTTGACGTTTCCCTTCCTAGTCACACCATAGCACAGGAACAAGCTTGGTGATAAGGGAGTGTCTTTCATGCATACTGTCTTACATACATGCATGTGCACAGAGGCATACACACACGCACACAAGCGCATGCCCACAAACACACACACACACCGCGTGTTATTTCAGATGTTTCTGAACTATTGTGTTGTTAAAGAAAAGATAGATATGAGAAAGCTCATGTGTACTTTGTACATTGTTTAGGTATACAGGAGAGTGTACTGTATATCGTGTTACCTGGACTAAGTACAGAGTTGACATAATTCGCTTGGATAGACAGAGGGAGTTACAGTTACTGTGTTCTCATAAACCAGTGAAGTTTCAACAATAGGCCTATCCCATGCGATAAATCATATATATGTAACAGTATCAACAGTAAGTTGCTAGCTAGTACTGGCGGGAATTCTTTACAACCAAAATGCACAACCAATATTCTCCAAAAAACACTGCATCTTATGTGTGATGTTCGAATAACATTTACAAACAAATGTATATAAATTGTACACTTAAATCATCACTTGGGAGTATAAAAATCACTTTTGATGTACAGTGCTTTGCAACCAACAACTTACCGCTGGTTTGGTGCTTGTTCACTGGGACGATTCTAACTGAAACATCCTCCCTCGTAAGCAAGCTACGCAAACCAGCCAATAAGATGCCATGTTGAGTAGGTGAAGGCAAGACAAAACTAACACCAAAAACCCATTGGCTTAACAATAAAGTGGCAATGGGAATCACCAATAAAACCCTGTTACACTCCCCCCTACTGAATTCCACTTGCAAAGAAAAATAATAAAAAATACAAAACGGCACTGTGCAAACATACCAGATACAGAGACACTCAACATATGTACAGAATAACTCAGAAAAAAATTATTGATATATTTTTATACTACCTAATAGAGAAACTAAAAGGTAAAGCTGTGTATATCAAGGATGCAGTGTTTTTTGGAGAATATTGGTTGTGCATTTTGGTTGTAAAGAATTCCCGCCAGTACTAGCTAGCAACTTACTGTGTCTGGTGGGGGGGGTTCATATATTTTGTACAGTGCGTGAGTGCAGAGTTGGATGGTGAGCCGTGCATTGCATGACGTGCAATTTTGTGCTGTTCCTACCAGAATAAATCTCCATGACTGGTGCAACACGTTGGAATTCGTGTCGAGGATTGATTGTACACAACGCAAGAAGAGTACTGTTACACATTGGGGGCATTTATTTGACCTAGGAACATGTTTTAAAACACAATTGTAATGCAAATGTCACTTAAATAGGAACACATATGAATAATTGTTCTTGTTTAGTCAATTATTTTTCATATATCATGAATAACTACAGGTTATTGACACATTTCTATTATTACATAGGGCACTTTTATTTAGAAACTTCCAGAAATTTCGTGACCCGGAGGTACTAGCAGGCTCAGCTAAATAAAAATTCCCCTCGATACAGCCACTTCTCATAGTCACATCATAAGATTTGTAAATGAAAGAGGAATATAATCATTTTAATCGAATGGAGTTTCCCATCTCCCCATTTAGAGTTTCTGGCGCAGCACAGAAATGCCCTTATCCAGATGGTGTGACAAAGGTACTTCTTAACAGACCTGCAAATGTTCTTTGCTGCTTTTCAGGTTAGAACCAACATGCAGTACCTCCTTCAGCAGGCAGAGAGGCAATAACCATTTGTTCGCCAGCTCAGGGTCAAGCTACACTATTCACAGCCCTGTTTAATGTTCAATGTAATTGCATTGCTGGACTTTGTGAAACTTTATGTATTGTTTTGTTTAAAAAATGTAACAGTATAACTTTAAACCGTCCCCTCGCCCCGACACGGGCGCGAACCAGGGACACTCTGCACACATCGACAACAGTCACCCAAAAGCCGCGGCCCTTGCAGAGCAAGGGGCAACCCTACTTAAAGTCTCAGAGCAAGTGACGTAACTGATTGAAATGCTACTAGCGCGTACCCGCTAACTAGCTAGCCATTTCACATCCGTTACACTCACCCCCCTTTCAACCTCTTCCTTTTCCGCAGCAACCAGTGATCCGGGTCAACAGCATCAATGTAACAGTATAACTTTACGTCGTCCCCGAAGAGACTGGAGTTTCCCATCTCCCCATTTAGAGTTTCTGGCGCAGCACAGAAATGCCCTTATCCAGATGGTGTGACAAAGGTACTTCTTAACAGACCTGCAAATGTTCTTTGCTGCTTTTCAGGTTAGAACCAACATGCAGCAAAGAACATTTGCAGGTCTGTTAAGAAGTACCTTTGTCACACCATCCGGGTCACGGCACCAATGTAACAGTATAACTTTAAACCGTCCCCTCGCCCCGACACGGGCGCGAACCAGGGACCCTCTGCACACATGGACAACAGTCACCCACGAAGCACTGTCGTTACCCATCGCTCCACAAAAGCCGCGGCCCTTGCAGAGCAAGGGGCAACCCTACTTAAAGTCTCAGAGCAAGTGACGTAACTGATTGAAATGCTACTAGCGCGTACCCGCTAACTAGCTAGCCATTTCACATCCGTTACATATATAGTATATATACAATATAATACTCACTGTCACACTGTCTGGTTCACAGCAAAGAAATCACTTATTTAGAAATGCTTCCTTGAAATCCATAGATAAGCCTAGACTAGACACTGCTACTGTATAGAGACCAGACTCTGCCATAGAGGCATATGAATCATTCACAATGTGTAATGAATGAAGGAAAAAGTTGAGTAGCATAAAAGATAACACACAAAGTGAAAAATGAGGGTCTACAAGTAATGCGCAGACCAACCTATGAGATGATGGTGTTTCAGCTGGAGAGAGAGGGAGTGTATGTAGCAACACTGTTCAATTATGATGGTAGTGAACCACAGACCTGCAGCACACAGCTGCCACACGCTGTCCAGTCGGGAGTACTGCAAATAACTGATGAAAAACTACTTTTAATGAAACCGACTTTACAGTGAATCAGTGGAGGCTGCTGAGGGGAGGACGACTCATAATAATGGCTGGAATGGAATAAATTGAGTGGTATAAACTACATGGAAACCACGTCTTTGATACCATTCCCATTGACTCCATTCCAGGAAATGAATATGAGACGTCCTCCCCTCAGCAGCCTCCACTTAAAGGTTGACCTAAAATAACTACATTACTTTCTTAGAAGACAGTTGAGAACAAACCAGCCAGACAGATTTGACAGTAGAAAGAGAGAGATAAAGAGAGATCCAGATTGCAACAGCCACTTAAAATCAGACTCCTTCCTCAGCCAGTCTTGAAATGTAGAGCATGCTCTCTCCTCCACTATTAAGGCATACCCCAGTGTGACATTTAATCCCCTGAGCTTTCCCCTGCAATACTAAAATAACCACTGGTTCCATTAAGGGGTTGTGTCCCAAACAACACTCTTTTCTCTTTTTAGTGTACTACGTTTGACCAGGTAGTGCACTATACAGGACATAATACACCTTTTGGGACAAACCCAGGGTTTTCAGCCTCCTTATATGCATGCATGTGAACCTGTTTACAGCAATAGGAAGGGCTAGATGATGCAGGAATTTATGGATATGTTTAAAAAATTGTCCCGCAGCTGAATGTAGTTGGGGACCCCTGCTCTACTTTATACTCTAGTAGTAACTAATTTTAGTTTGATGCATTGTAGTGTGGCATTGGATAATGTTTTGCCCCTAGACGTAGATGTGTGCAGCATAATTGAGACACAAGCAAACCATTTATTCATTTGATAAACTTATATATATATTATATTTATAAATTTGATCATAGTAAATTATGTCTGAGTGTTGGAGTGTGCCTCTGGCAATCCATACATTTAAAAAAACAAGAAAATGGTTCCGTCTGGTTTCCTTAATATAAGGAATTGAAATGATTTATACTTTTACTTTTGATACTTAAGTATATTTTAGCAATTACATTTAATTTTGATACTTAAGTATATATATTAAGAACCAAATAGAAAATAGAGAAAAGCAAACCATTTATTCATTTGACCACCAAGCACAAATAATCATCAATTCTTGAATATTTGGCCTCTTCAGCCAGCCAGTGCAACAGTTCCATGTACTGTAGGTAAGACACAGCCAGTCAGCAACTCCCAAATCCACAGTGGCATCAGACTCTTAAACACCAGTGTCCATATTCACAGTATCTCATCGTATGAGTGCTGATCTAGGATCAGTATTGCTATTCAGATCATAATGAATAGAAAATGGGGGAACTGATCTTAGATCAGCACTCCTACTCAGACTATTGTAGATACAGAACCAGTCATTTTAGACTGTGTAGTATCAGTACCAATGAAGGTCCTTCACAAGAAAGATCACAGAATGATGAACACGTATTCTTGTCTCTCAGATGCCAAGTCCGGTAGGTAAACAATAAGCCTGAGGCTGTGAAAGGAAGTCAGTGTTGGCATATAGAAACAATCCTTTAACTTTCAGGACCTGGGTTGGCTTTTGAACACAAAATTACTGTGCTCAATTCAGTTAGTGGGGTACATCGGGTTTGATTGAGGTGTGCAATTTTTACCACAACTTGAGAAAATGCAATGGCTTCTTCTGCTTAAAAAAATACAAAATATAAAACAACTAGTTCCGCATCTCGAAATGGATGGTGGCAAATTGTTGTTCTGGATTGGTAGAACAGTCACACCAGAATTCAACAGTCTTTTAGAGTTCCAGTTGCAGAGAATTGTGGGACTTGCAGTCCTTTATGCCTGGATGGTGCTTTTAGCATTGAAGGCCAGGTAGTAGAGCAGGATACCGATGAGAGCAGCCATAACCTCAGTAGCCACCCACGGGCCGTTCCATGCACCCTAGAAACAACAAGACAACGCAGCACCAGTTAGGAAGGAATCTCAGATGAGAATGAAAAACACTAAATACAAGTGTTCAATCATGTGTGAAGACACATGGAAGGTGCAACACAATTAATAAATGTAAACAACTGGTGACACCATTTTTGAAGACTGATGTGTTTGACAGAACAGTGCTACTTTAACTAGCAAAAATGTGTCTGAGCTTTATGTAACTAACATTTGCTAGCTAGATAAACATCTCAGCTAACTGTGGAAACAATTCACGTATTTCCCGTCAGTTTGCGGCCCACTGCTTTTTGCTACCAAATACAACACTGTCTCCAAAAACGGCAAGGTGCCTCCAGTAGTGTTTACTCTTCTGCCGTTTGTGACGTCTCCATTTTCTAAGCGTAATGCGTATACTATAGACATGATTGTCTTTCATCGAGTATTCATTTGTTATTCTGTCTATGCTGACTCACCCTGTGATCCACGTTGACAGAGAAGAGAGGCTGGATGGAGTCACTATCCTCATTGTTCCTCTGGGCCTAAAAAACAAACAAACAAATATAAACACACACAATTGCATAAGGCTATAGGTCCTATCTGACAGTATGCACACATATTTTACTCTGGACTTACACTTGCAGAGATAATCAACAATCAAGACATTGAGATCTCCCCTGGTGGTTGAATCTTTCAAACAGCATGTTTGAAAGATACCAGTTATTTTTTAGCCAATGCCAAAGCTTGCTAGCAAGAGCTGCGCTCTCACGATTGGCTATCGGGTGGTCACGTCAAAGAAATTTGCATAAACTTGGGAAAATGTGGAACTCTCTTGCTGTCTAATCACCAACCGGTAAGCCGCTGTCTCCTCCTTCCATTGAAAATGACTGGTAGGTAGATCGCTGATTATCTTGCCAAGTGTGAGTGATGCCGCATTCATGACCACTAGGAACCTCTGAGTAAAAATGTGGAAGCTTTTTTTTGCGTAGAGCTTCGTATTCGTTGATTCTGATACTTTCCAAGCAGGAAACTCATCTTTCTACGAGTTTCCAAGTCAGATATTTCAGGGTTGTCTTGAACGTGGCAAAAGTCCCCAGTTACACTCATAGCTAGATGAATAGGAATGAAGAACCTACCTTGCGCAAAGAGCTATAGGACTCCTCATCGAAGAATTTGACCTGGTATGTACCGGAGCTAGCCTGTTTGTGGGGCATGCTCCAAGACACCTGAGAAACACAGAGAGAAACAGAGCGAAGACATGACAAACTAAGTCATAAACCCACAGCATGTGCACGGAGGCTCAAGTGACTCTTGGTAAGTGTATATTGGACATCCATAGTGTATGTCCACATCATACCCATCTCTTACCTGGTACTTGCCAACATCCTGGCCTCTGGTCACGGGGAACTGTCTGCCATTGACGTCAGCATACAGAGCCACACTCTGTTGAAGAAAGATACACATTTAGAGCGTGATGAGAAAAAGAGAGGTGTGTCTGTCGTGTCTAACTACAGTACCTGGGCTCCATTGGCGCAGGCCAGGCTGAGCTCCACGATAAAAACAGACTCAGAGGAGATGACGGCATCAGAGGTGGTGTAGGCAGAGGGGGTGATCACAGGTTCTGAACAGCTCTCACCTAAACAACATGGGCAGAAATGACATCAAGCAGTCTTTGCTAGCTACCTTAAATGTGAAGGTACTGTTAATTTCTACTCTCAGAGACTAGCTAGCGCATAACAAAATAATTGACTTAGCTAGCCAACTATCTGGTGGTGCAGATTGATCAAATCTGCAAAATTGGGTTGAATAGAATGGCTACTGTAGCTAGCCACCTAGCTATCCAACCTTGTTAGCTAACATTCACCTTCTTATCCAGCTATCCAAATACATAGCTAGCTAGCTAATACAGTGCATTTGGAAAGTACTCAGACCACTTGCCTTTTTCCACATTTTGTTACGTTACAGCCTTATTCTAAAATTGATTAAATAAATGTTTTTCCTCATCAATCTACACACAATACCCCACAATGACAAAGTAAAAACAGGTTTAGAAATGTTAGCAAATGTATTACAAATAAAAACAAATAAGTATATAAGTATTCAGACCCTTTGTTATGAGACTTGAAAATGAGCTCAGGTGCATCCTGATTGATCATCCTGTTTCTAGAACTTGATTGGAGTCCGCCTGTAGTAAATTCAATTGATTGGACATGATTTGGAAAGGCACACACCTGTTTATATAAGGTCCCACAGTTGACAGCGCATGTCAGAGCAAAAACCAAGCCACGAGGTCGAAGGAATTGTCTGTAGAGCTCTGAGACAGGATTGTGTCGAGGCACAGCTTTGGGGAATGGTACCAAAACATTTCTGCAGCATTGAAGGTCCCCAAGAACACAGTGGCCTCCATCATCCTTAAATGGAAGAAATGTGGAAACACCAGGACTCTTTCTAGAGCTGGCCACCCGGCAAAACTGAGCAATCGGGGGTGAAGGGCCTTGGTCAGGGAGGTGATCAAGAACCCAATGGTCACTCGGACAGAACTCCAGAGTTCCTCTGTGGAGATGGGAGAACCTTCCAGAAGGACAACCATCTATGCAGCCCTCCACCAATCACGCCTTTTTGGTAGAGTGGCCAGAAGGAAGCCACTACTCAGTAAAAAGGGACATGACAGCCAGCTTGGAATTTGCCAAAAGGCACGAGAAACAAGATTCTCTGGTCTGATGAAGCCAAAATATAACTCTTTGGCCTGAATGCCAAATGTCACATCTGGAGGAAACCTGGCATCATCATGCTTTGGGGTTGTTTTTCAGCGGCAGGGAGATTAGTCAGGATTGATAGAAAGATTAACGGAGAAAAGTACAGATATCCTTGACGAAAACCTGCTCCAGAGCACTCAGGGCCTCAGACTGGGGCGAATGTTCACCTTCCAACAGAACAACGACCCTAAGCACACAGCCAAGACAACACAGGAGTGGCTTCGGGACAAGTCTCAATGTCCTTGAGTGGTTCAGCCAGAGCCCGGCCTGGAACCCGATCGAACATATCTGGAGACTTGAAAATAGCATCCAACTTGACCGAGCATGAGAGGATATGCAAAGAAGGAGAGAAACTCCCCAAGTACAGGTGTGCCAAGTTTGTAGCATCATCCCCAAGACTCGAGGCTGTAATCGCTGCTAAAGGTTCTTCAAAAAAGTACTGAGTCAAGGTTCTGAATACTTATGTAAATGTGATTACGTTTTTATTTAATTTTTATATAAATGTGAAAACATTTAAAAAAAACTGTCATTATGGAGTATTGTGTGTAGATTGTGTGTGTGTGTGGGGGGGGGGGGGGGTCATTTCATCCATTATAGAATAAGATTGTAACAACTTGGAAAAAGTCAAGGGGTCTGAATACTTTCCAAATGCACTGTAGATTTCATTGACGCTAGCTAGTTACTGTTGCAATCTCTCTGAAATTACTCACCTGTGCACAAGCAGACAAGAGCAAGAAACGCGGCTATTCTGATCATCATGGTTGATTTCTCAAAAAGTCTTTAACACGACAAAAGAATTGTGCAGCTAGTTATTTCAGCAGTTGTTGCAGACACGTCTTCCTTCAAAAAGTCTACGTCAGCTTTTAGACGGTTGCGCTGTAACGCACCGTATCAGCGCAATGCACTTACAGCGCAATGCACTATGGGGACGTGGCTGTGTTAACACGTCACCTCACGGAGACTATGAAATGTATTTTATAGGCCAGTTAGAATAAACTACACATTTCACGGTGTCTCACTTAAGTAAATAAGTCTAAAACATACTTCATGGTGGTAAAAGTACCATTCAAATATGGATGTAACAATATCAGATGCGCATTTCTGGGTTATTTAATTCCAGGTAGCATAGCGTAAACATGTTTCTAGAGAGAGGGAGTTGTTTATCACATCCAAGTTGGATTAAATAATATCCAATTCCTGTTTGACTAACCCTCCTTTGCGTATTTCATTCCTAATCATAACCTAAATCATACTTCTACTGACAACCAGTACTTGCACCCTACCTTTCATAACTCATTTTGTGTCTATAGGTATGTTTACTAGTTCCAAAATAACTGCCTAGAAAAGTCGCGAATGGCACTCTATATAGTGCACTACTTTTTGACTAATTGTGCTTTGATGCCAATACCGTTCCCTTGTTGCAGCATCTATTGCACTGAAATGTACCAAGCAATGTGTTGGATCCGGAAAAAGTATTACCCAACAAAAGTAGGCTTAGATAACCTTTTTACATAGTACATGAAACCAAAATAAACACAATTTCATTTAGCAGGTAAATGTGCTTGAGTTCACTCTAGATTTCAACCACTGTGCGTTAATGAGAGACAGTATATAGGTATTTGAGGTACAAACACATTGGTTGCTTTTGAGTACAACACAGAGTCTGGTTTAGTTTTATCAAAGGATCAAGTGAAAAACAGTATGTTTGACAAAGTATATAATAATGGCATTTCAGTGTACAGTTCTGAGTTGTTCGAATGAAGACACCGTTGTTATAGAACATATGTAACAGATAAAAGTTAAATAGAACAGTAAAACAAAAACCTTGTCAAATAAAGAGAGTTAATTGATCTAAAGACCACAGAAAAGACATTGGTAAATCATTTGATTTGATTTTGGGAAAGCCGAGCAGCATCTGATAAAGATGATAACAGAAAGACAGAGACCCAAGGCTAAGCACTGCTGGACTGTGAGAAGAACATCAAAACATTTATTATCAAGATTGCAGTACTGTGAGAAACATAACTGTTTACACTCTTTCTTTGTCATTTGTACTGTGAGAAAATACTAAAACCGGTTCAACTCTCACAAATGACTACAGTGAACCCATGTACCCAAGAACGACTGCTTAAATACAATCAAACAAAGCCAATGTCTCAAGTGCAGCTGATTGTGTTGCAATCTAGCTATTATGTACTGGCTTGTAGGATGCAGAGAGTAGCTATCATGTCCTGGGGTTAAACCTAAGAGATAGATCCTTGCTTTTACTTCTTCACTAGAGCATGCTATTACTGATGTAGAGTTTGGGCCTACTACTTCCTTTGTTTATGCACAAAGGTTAATGTGCGTGAACCGGCCAGGGAATGGTTATGGAAAGACAGACTGGTGTGAAACTAAACGTAATCATTGATACAGACATGAATACAAAGGAGAAGACAACTGATGAATACACTCTGCTAGTCTGAAAGAGGTGTGTGTGTGTGTGTGTGTGTGTGTAAAGACAGGACTGAACCGCTCCCACACGTCAACAACACAGAGGAGTATCACTATAGAAACAAACATGCACAAACACTACCCCACTCACTCAGCACACACATACATTACAGCTGTTTTAAACATACAAGACACATCCACAAAGTGTGTGTGTTCAGAGCTCGCTGGTGAGAGGCCCCTTGCTCTGGATGTTCCTCATGATAGCCTGGACCACCTCAGAGGTGGTGCCCTGCCCCCCAATGTCAGCTGTGTGCAACTGCAGGAGAAGAATAATATTATTATGATAGGCAGGGTGATACTTGAGACAATTGTCAACATCGCCATTATATCCCCCTCAGCTGTGTGCAACTGCAAGATAACAGACATATAACTAGTCACAAATCACATTCTACTCAAAGAAACAATATAGGTGAAACAGATATAAATATAGCAAATAGACCGAACACCATTCCATACTTTCCGTGACAGAAATCATATCTACTCTACACAATACATTTATTTCTGAATATTCTGTAATATTGCTCTCCCCAGGCCCCAGAATTGCTATCAATCACACCCTGCTTAGAGGGATTCTACAACAATAATAAATCAGTGGGTACAATGGCAACATTTTGTACGATAGAAGAGGCTCTATAGAGCAGCATACATTTGATTACAGGATGGACAAGTTGGCCTAGAGCAGAGTCGGCAACAGGCTGCCTGCGGGACGGGTTTGGCCCATGAGCAGCCTGTTGCCGACCCTGCACTAGGCCAAGTGAGTGATTTTTATTTTGGTGTGGTTAATTTGCAATGTACAAATTATTAGAATTATGTTCCGACCCCCCGCCCATCCGCTCTGACCAGGCCGCGGCTGAATCTAGTTGCCTACCCGTGGCCCAGAGTGTAAAGGAGGAATTTGATACATTTCTAGCTAGAATGGCAGACAATTCAAATACTTTAAAAAAAGAAAGAATAAATGTGAATAGCTATTCATTTGCATGCGCTCCATTGATAACTGTCCAGACCCTCAGCAGGTCAGTCGGCAGTGAGGTGTGTGTGTATATACAGAGCAGTGACGTGTGTTAAGTCAGGTGAGAGTATTGAGTAGTGTGATACAGGTGCAGTGAGGTGAGAGTATTGAGCAGGGGTGTATTCATTAGATCGTAGCAAACAGTTGCAAAACATTTTGCAACACAAACAGTTTACTCCAAACGGAAAACATTTTACAATGACAAATTCAGTTAGGTCCCTCCACATTTCATTCTGTTTGCATTCATTTGGTTCTGTTGGGTTCTTTAAAAAAAAAGTTATTACATTTAACCTTTATTTAACTAAGCAAGTCAGTTAAGAACAAATTCTTATTTACAATGACGGCCAAACCCGGACGACGCTGGGCCAATTGTGCACCGCCCTATGGGACTCCCAATCACGCCGGATGTGATACAGCCTGGATTCGAACCAGGCACTATAGTGACACCTCTTGCACTGAGATGCAGTGCCTTAGACTACTGCGCCACTCGGGAGTTCTTAGTGAATACACCCCTGCTGAGTGTATTGTGCAGTGAGGTGAGAGAACCTGACTTACCTGAGTCTCGTTCATGGTTGTCAGGACTGCATTCCTGATCATAGTGGCATAATCATGGAGCCTGAGACGCACAGAAATACAATGAGTTGACTTTCACGCCATCTGTTCAACAAGTTGACTGCAGCTCAAATAACACATACACATCGTCATGGTTTAGAAACAGCCCCTTCATTAGACGATGCGAGGTGAACCTACTTGAGGTGGTCCAGCATCATGCAGCTGGCCAATAGCATGGCAGTGGGGTTAGCAATGTTCCTGTCAGCAATACTCTTCCCTGTGTTCCTGGTGGCCTAAAAGTCACATAGAGAAAAGACAGAGAGAGACAGAGAGCGAGCATATCGAGAGATCATTGACATACTTGGCCAAGTCAACCGACTACTGTTTAAGTTCAGCATTCACTCCTCAATTTACAAACGCTAAGCCCTATTTGGAGTAAGATCCCAATGGGATCGAAACGTTGTCTGTTGTAGTTGCGTCTCAATAAACCACTGTAGGAGCATCGCATTACATTATCAGAGTTGCAGACATTACAGGTGCCCAGTGGACTGACCGTTTCGAAGACAGCATAGTCGCGGCCGTAGTTAGCCCCTGGCACCAGCCCTGGCCCTCCCACCAGGCCAGCACACACGTTGCTGACCACGTTCCCATACAGGTTGGGCATCACCATCACATCAAACTGCTGGGGTTTGGACACCAGCTAGGGAATCAGAGGGGAATGGGTAAACGACACTAATAAGCATGAGTAATATGGACTAAAGAGATATAAACTTTCTTAGCCTGGTCCCAGATCTGTTTGTACCGTCTTGCCAAGTGCCTGTTGGCAATATCAACGGCCATATGAGTTGGCACAAACAGATCTGGGACCAAGTAAAAACGTTCTGGTGTGCCTGTATAATAAAGATAGCATTGGTTTTCATACCTGCATGGTGGTGTTGTCGACTATCATGGCGTCAAAGGCAATGTCAGGGTACCCAGCAGCCACCTCTCTACAGCACTGCAGGAACAGACCATCTCCCAGCTTCCTGTGAAGGGGAGAAGGGACGTCAACCCCTTGGTTGCATTCTGACTCTCTACCCTTCTTCTTGAAGTGTCCACTTGACTTGTTCACTTCACCTCGTGCTTTTCAAAGCATTGGAAGTGTACGCATGGGCTAGAGGGCGGGTGCAGTTACCACCATATTTCTTACACAACTCTGGGTCATTTAAATTTATGAGAGGGAGTGAACGAGTGCACACTTTGGGGAGAAGGGTACACAATTGGACCGCAGTCCCAAAGTGCTCAGAGTGTGAGTCATTATAACAGACAACGGGTGGAATACACATCCACACCTCGGCTGACTTGACTTACATGATGTTGGCCTTATGGACGGCAGTGACCCTCTTGCGACCTTTCTCCCGGGCCAATTTAAAGGCATACTCAGCGATTCTTAGGGAGTTAGTCCGGGTGATGATCTTGAGACACTCCACCACCCCTGATACACTCTACAGGAGGAAGGGAAGGAGAGAGGGATGCTAACACAGGTTTTATAAAGCAAAGAGTGTGTATTTAAAAAAGAAAGGGATAAGTTGAGGGGAGTGAAAGTGTGTGAGTGTGTGCGTGTGTTCGCGTGTGTGTGTGTAACCTCATGCTCCAGACTGCTGTACTCTCCCTCAGTGTTCTCCCTGATGATCATGATGTCAATGTTGTTGTGCCGAGTCTGGACTCCAGGCAGGGACTTACAGTGCATGACGTTGGCATACAGGTCCAAAGTGGTACTGGGGGACAGAGAGACGGGTGGAGACATTGTAAGCTGACAGGGCTGGACAGAGAGACGGGTGGAGACATTGTAAGCTGACAGGGCTGGACAGAGAGACGGGTGGAGACATTGTAAGCTGACAGAGCTGGACAGAAAGAGCCACAGAGCAACAGACGACCGTTTGGGCTAGAGATAGGAAAACTGTGAGCAGAAACGGAGCACTCGAGGAAGATGTCCTCTGTCTTTTTGAAATAAAACGTTGGATATTAAGTTTTACTTACCGGAGGAGGTTGTTTCTGGACTTGTGGGAAGCAGGCAGGGTGTGGAGGGTTTCAATGTTACCTACAAACAAACAAATGCATAAACATGGAGACAGTGTTATAGGCCTTCTATAGAACACAGACAATTGATCATACGTTGCAGTGAGTGACACATTTGCAGTTATGGATAATTGGTTCTATAGCTGGAACCTGCCTACAATGTGAGTACAAGAGCATGGTGCTAAGAGCATTACAGTGTTTCTCCTACCTTTGAGGGCCACTCCATTACGGCGGATGGCAGTGATGGCGTTGTTGATGTCATCCTCAGTAGCTGAGCAAACGTTCACTACCTCAAAGTCCACAGGCACACAGCTGAACCTACAGAACACAACAGACTCAGCCGTTCGACCTCAACTCATTGGTTGTACCACTACGTATATATGAGACATATGTCGATGTGTTTATAAGCTGTGAATAACATTTTAGGAACTTGGTAGCCACTCACTACTGCTTTAATCCAATATACACTACCGTTCAAAAGTTTGGGATCACTTAGAAATGTCCTTGTTTTTTTAAAGAAAATTACATTTCTTGTCCATAAAAAAAAAAATATATATATAAATTGATCAGAAATACAGTGTAGACATTGTTAATGTGGCAAATGACTATTGTAGCTGGAAACGGCTGATTTTTTATGGAATATCTACATAGGCGTACAGAGGCCCATTATCAGCAACCATCACTCCTGTGTTCCAATGGCACGTTGTGTTTGCTAATCCAAGTTTAGTATTTTGAAAGGCTAATTGATCCTCTGTCCAGGGCCTGTGTTCTTTTGCCCATCTTAATCTTTTTTAAATTTAATTGGCCAGTTTGAGATATGTCTTTTTCTTTGCAACTCTACCTAGAAGGCCAGCATCCCGGAGTCGCCTCTTCACTCTTGACGTTGAGACGGGTGTTTTGCGGGTACTGTTTAATGAAGCTGCCAGTTGAGGACTTGTGAGGCGTCAGTTTCTCAAACTAGACACTCTAATGTACTTGTCATCTTGCTCAGTTGTGCACCGGGGCCTCCCACTCCTCTTTCTTTTCTAGTTAGAGCCAGTGTACGCTGTTCTGGGAAGGGAGTAGTACACAGCGTTGTCCGAGATCTTCAGTTTCTTGGCAATTTCTCACATGGAATAGCCTTCATTTCTCAGAACAAGAATAGACTGACAAGTTTCATAAGACAGTTATTTGTTTCAGGCCATTTTGAGCCTGTAATCGAACCCACAAATGCTGATGCTCCAGATACTCAACTAGTCTAAAGAAGTCCAGTTTTATTTCTTCCTTAATCAGAACAACAGTTTTCAGCTGTGCTAACATAATTGCAAAGGGATTTTCTAATGATCAATAGGCCTTTTAAAATGATAAACTTGGATTAACTAACACATCGTGCCATTGGAACACCTGAGTGATGGTTGCTGATAATGGACCTCTGTAAGCCTATGTAGATATTCCATAAAAGATTTGCTGTTTCCAGCTACAATAGTCATTAACAACGTTAACAATGTCTACACTGTATTTCTGGTCAATTTTATGCTATTTTAAATGGACCAAAAATTGTTTTTGAAAGAAAATCTAAGTGACCCCAAACTTTTGAACAGTAGTGTACATTTAATAAAAACGGTTTAATTAATGAACTGGTATAGGTGTTTATAAGCCATGAATGTTATATCCAGTTATAATAAACTTAAAGGAATAAATCCACTCAAACTATATTTTGGTAATCCACTCATGATATAGAACTTTCAAAATGCTAATTGTCACATCATCATGATGTGACAAGTGACAGAGCGTTTTGAATGTTAAATATTTTAAAAACATTGTGGAACTGTATCAACAGTGGACTAATGCAACAAATACCAAAGGATAGTTTTAGAGTGGCTTGTTCCTTTAACAGATGTTCAGAGCTCCCAGGGACATATTAGTGGCTGTGTGTTTATAAGCCGTTTATTACCTGTGAATAACAGCTCATAAACATGTTATCGACTGTTATAATACACACTTGACTGACCTGAAGAGCTCCCTGACGTGATTGAGAAGTTCTGGTCCAATACCATCTCCAGGTATGAGAGTTACAGTGTGTCTGCCACCATACTTTGCAGGAGGGGGCTGAAATGTACACATTTGTCATCTTTGTGTATTGTTCTGCCAGAGTTACCATGCTATGTTTGTGTGGCAATTGTGTGAATAAGGCCTGTTGTTTGTTATGTGTAACATGGGTATGTAACATGATGTGATGGGATGCAATCTGGTACTTACAATGATTTGTCCCTGTTAGTTGTAGAAACACAGCCGGAAAAGCGGAACAATACAGTGAGAGATTAGCAAAGCACCTGAAATCCAACAGTTGCCCTTCCCCCCTTAGATTGGTAGCTCATCCCTGATTCCCTCTCCCCAATGTGGTCCCAAAAATGTGTAAAGGGGCTTGATCAGGTTACACAGGCTCAGCTGGATGCTGACAATTGGGTTCATTAGCAGAGTTAGCTTTGTCACACCAAATCAACACAACAATAATCAATACCAAGCAGAAGTATTTAGAGTTCCGTCTGAATGTCCCTCAGAAACATTTTCATCTGACAGAGTGGCAGTGTGAAGCTCGTTCTGGTCATAGTAAAATACCTGGGTAGGCTAGCTACATCACACAACTTACACTACCTTGTTAGTATGATGCTTCAAATAGACATAGTTGACAGCAACCGGTATGATTTCTGACAATCAAGTGTACCAGGCAACTCGTGTAGCTAAAATGTCAAGTGTTAAGAGGCCTAGCTGAGTTGCAGCGACTACATTGAGTCGCTGTCAGTCGATGCGAGGAAACAATCACTGGTTGTATTTGAAGGTTGAAGGTTTTATTAAAAAGTATGGATTTCAGCAAACAAAGAAAGGTACACGGTAAGAGTTTAAGAATGTACATTTTTACAAGTATCGACTGACAGCGATTCGAAGTCGGAGGTTCAGTACGCCAACAGTGGTCTCCGCTCAACTCCAGTGATGTGATGTACATTGTGGAGTTAAGGAAAAACTTGGCTAGAAGAAGTCTAACTCTACCAGCCAGCATTCACAAGATTCAGGCCTTCTCATAACACCACAGATAATCTATTTGATACTGATTCCGAGATAGGCACTCACTACTGTTGACTTCTCTCTGCGACTGCTCACTGTGGCTCCAAAAACCTGAGGAAACAGAACAGGGCGTTAGCTAACTCAATTTGTGGATTATGTGGGTTATTAAGGACCTGTGAGGCTTTCTAGTAGTGATACACATTCAACAGTACAGTATGAATGTATTTTAATTTATTTTACCTTTATTTAACTAGGCAAGCCAGTTAAGAACAAATTCTGGAAACAAAAATGATGAGGAGATAGCAGGGGTGTAATCATTACTGATGCTAACCAGGGGTGTAATCATTACTCCAAACGTTTTGCAACGAAAACTAGCGTTTATGTTTCACTATATTGGATCACTCTAATATATTGGTATCACTCCGCGGCGGAGTCATACATCCGAGGTGAGGATTTACTCCTGTGTACACCTGTGTCACGGCTGGGGTCCGCCCTTATATATATAAACCCCATGGCCGCGACACACGTTCTCTTTCATTTTCTCGGCGGATGTCCGTATGGTTTGAGGTACAAACTTTCTGAAGTTCGCTTGGTAAGTCACTGGTAAGTGTAATACCTTGCGTGGAAGTATACTCACTGGCTGTTTGCAGCCTGGAGCAGCTGGCCAGCCCATCATCTGGAGTGCTCCACTCGCTGCGCGCTTGATCTGTATCTTCCGCCGGTGGTTTGTCGTGCTTGTGTTTCGTTAGCGTTACACTACGACTCCGTGTGTATCCATTAATATATTGGTGGCTCTTGCTGCCACAGAATGTATTTACACAACTTGCGGACTGGCTTGTTCTGTGTGTTGTGAATCACTTTAATTACCCTGCAGGGTTTTTTTTCTTGTTCTTTCCCCTGCAGAATGTAAGAGTATCGTGGTGGGCTTCCACTACGTTGAGACATTAACTTTGGAGTTCCTTAAAACGGAATTACTCCATCATATGGTTCTGTTTTTTGTTTCCTGCTTGGATATTAAACCGGCTAGGTAATATTGTAGAAAAAAAAAAAAGTTTTAAAAAAATCAAATCAAATCAAATCCATTACCTGGTTGCTGTTTTTTTTTGTCTGCCGGTTTTTCACGGCAGAGGTATTCCTTTTGTTTTGCAGAGGTATTCCTCACCGGGTTCCTATTCCTCCAAGCGGGTCACGTCGGACCCCTGCTCCGTGGCCTCGCTGGCTTGGCTGAGCTTATGGCATCCCTTTGGGACAGGTGTGATGGTGGCATCCCCCTGGAGATCCGTATACCTAGTGTATGCACTGCCTGGGTTTGAGCCACGCGGAGAGGGCGGTGGAGCGCCCTACTGGATGCCTGTTTTGTGTGGTGTTCTCAGAACGCCTGCGCCTGGAGGCCATTCGCAAATGGGTTGGCCAGACTCGGGCAAGCTCCCTCCCTCAGGAGTGGTGCGCCAGCGAGCAGTTATTCCCTCTACTGGGCCCAGTACCCCTCCCAGGAAGCATGGCAAGAGCCACCGCAGGCAGAGCCAATCTACTGCCAGTCCTGGACGGGGGCAGGAGTCGGACCGCTGGGACTACCTTGAACGGAGGGCGCATGCCCTGCGTCAGGAGGTTGATAGCGTCGATGGCGACGACAGTTGATCCCTGTTGGCCAGTAATAGGCTGTTCCTGGGGGACGATGCTGGCACTGTTCGCCACCGTGAGCTGGGCTACCAGGCTGACAGGCCATCAGAAGCCGGCAGTGGGGCTTCATCGCCCCCCAGCAGCTCGAGAGGCCTACTCACTCGGGTAGCCACTGCACTGGACATCAAACTGGTTGACAGTGATGACTCTCCATCTGTTCCCATCTCTGCTGAGTTCTGCAAGGCCTTGCAGGAGAGCTGGGGGCGCTTCCGACTCACAGCAGAGACTTGACCACGGAGTTGTGTTGCAGGCGCAGAGTCACTCGGCCTCTGGGAGTGCCCGACCACGGACACCATGATAGCTGCCATGGTCTTCCCGGACTGTGAGATTATAGGGTGGAACCCGCCACTGAAGCTGGGACTTGAAAGCCACATACGCTCTCCCTCTGCTCCCGTGGCCTCCAACGCAGCCATGCTGCAATAGAGTTGTCTCGCCTGCTTTCCCTGCTCCAGAGGGATGTGGCCCGCTCCAACGGATGGGCCATGGCGCAGGTGGTTACCTCCCGGCGCCATCTCTGGCTAGCCTAATCCCGTCTGCCAGCTGCTCTCCAGAACACATTTGGCACTCTCCCCATCACCCCAGGGCTGACGTTTGGCCCAGGGGTTAATGACATTCTGGAGCAGACCGATAAGGTTCGTAGGGACTGGGAGACCCTGAGACAGTTCATGCCGCATCCTCAGTCCCCGGGTCCAAGGCAGACGGACCGTCACCACCCACCTGCACCCGAACTACGGTGGGGTCCATCTTCTGCCCCATTGCCTCGTGCTGAGGGACGACATCGGGGAGGGGCACAACGTGCGGTGGAGCTACAACCTCTCAACCTCACCGCCATAGGGACGTGCCTGGGGGACCCAGGAGCTCAGGGCGCCAGAGGAGAGGCGGGCCCCGGAAGGACCCCTGACACAACCTTCCCCGGCCAATTCTCCCGGTCTAAAAGGGCAAAGTAGGAGGAGTGTGTGGAGTCCCCATGCGTGTTGTCCACAATGCTCAAGCGGTACCGACTCCAATTCCGGTGCTCCTGGACAAGGGTGCCATCCGCAGGATCGAGACATCAGAACAACTAGGTGGGTTCTACGCCACTTATTTTGTGGTCCCAAAAAGAGAAGGAGGGTTTAGACTGATTCTGGACCTCCGCAACCTCAATGAGTACTTGAAGGTACTGAGGTTCCACATGCTGTCCCCAGCCTGCATCTTGCAGGCTGTGTCCACGGACCAGTGGTTTGTGACGCTGGACCTGAGGGATGCATACTTCCATGTTCCTGTTTACCCAGCTCATTAAAAGTACCTCCAATTCGCTTTCGATGCGAGGGCTTACGAATTCATGGTTCTTTCCTTCGGCCTCTCCTTGACACCTTGCACTTTCACAAAGTGCATGGATGCTGTCCTGGCACCTCTCACGTTCCTAGGGTTGTTGATCCTCAATTACTCAATTAGAGTGATACAATATATTGGAGTGATCCATATAGCTCACATAATCTTGGTTACATACCTAACCTTCGATTTATTGTCCAGGTACGGCAAAGAGGGCGGGACCTACCTGAATATGTCCAATAGAAACGCTACATTCTGTTGCAAAAAAAAACGTTTTATAACTGTTTGGAGTATTGACTGCACCCCAGGAAGCTAGCAAGCTAACCAGATATGACCTTGTGTTTTAGTCTAGAAACACTATTTCTTTCAAGCCTAGTTTTATGTAGTTCCTTTATCATCATAACTGTGAATCATAAAAACGGTCTTACTTTTGCCGTCGCTGCCAACCGTCCACCCCAAATGGGTTTGATGATTTTGGACATTGAGAGCACTGCACTGGAGGCGGCCATCTTGATGCAATTTGACTGACAGCGTGCACGCACATTTGCTCGTGCCCACACAGCAGAGAGAATATTGGGGGAGTTCGTTTTGCATGGCCCGTTGCACCGGGTGAGTAGAGTTTTCTCTTAAGGACCAATGGAATCAAAGACAATTCAGTATGAAGATAGGCAGGAACTGCTTCTCCAATAGAAATTTCCGATAACGCTTGTAGGCGATGTCATGGCAACGTTGGCTAGCTAAGCTCATAGATGCCGTAAAAAGGCAATGAACTTGACCAAAACAATGGAATTGCCATGGAAACACGTGGGTGAAAGGGCGGTTGAGGAGACCGCATCTATACGGAGAAACACGTCATCGGGTCTAACGGTCGTATCGCACAGAACTGCGCATGAGCAGTCCTTCAATTCAAAGGCACTCCTTCGATATAAAGTTGTTTTTGACAAAAATAAAAACGTGTCAGTCTGTCACTTTCAGGAGGTTGGAGTAATACCATGTTCAACTATTTAAGACGTTGCCTCGAATCTAGGTTATGCCTTTCGATTTTGAGAAAATTAACAACTAAGGAATAATTTTTTACTTCTCTCATTGCCTTCTGAAAACCCAAACCCCGGCCTGTTCAGCTTGTTCGGTCGAGCAAGCGTTCCCGAAAGTCTCGCGATATTGCATCTCTGTGTTTAGAAACTCTGTGATGGCATGATCTAACAAACCAAACTCTGCTTACCCGGGGCACCGGGCCATGCAAAACGAACTCGACCAAAGTTGCCAGAATTTACGTTAGAGCTGATGCTCTTCTAAAGTCCGTTTTTAGACCGGTTTAGACTAAGGGGTAAGTGTATTTCAAGTCATATTTTTATTGAGTTTTTCTAATCCATTCTCGCTTCGTATTAGTTTATGTAATGCATTTGGGTGATGATATCCCATCATATCGTCAACATGTTTTTATGTAGCGTAGAAAAATGAACGCGCGCATGATAAGCGAGCTCATATTGCGCATACCCGTGACTGACGTCACCGAAAAATTCAAGGCTCAAAAACGAATCCGGAAAATCGCAAGCTTGATGAAATAAACATAAATCCTGCGTACTTGTCAACTGGAACGAATCAAACCTTACAGATGGTCAACTAAGTCGTCCAAATCATATTTCATTGGCTTACTTTTTTTGCTTCCAAGTGTGGTTTCCCAGCAAAGGTGTATTTTCACGAGGGGAAACTATTGAGGTTTCCTTGGAAGAAATAAAAGTCCCAGGTGACGAGCTGGTGATTTACCAGCTGGGACAATCGATTATTCATCCTCTTTTAGACAATAGGTAGGAAATCGATATGCAAATTTTAATGAAAGTTTATATATATTGTACGGTGGGTGGGTGTTGCCACTTTGCCCTCCTTGCAGTGGGCACCTTCTCTTCACCCCCCATGTCTTATCGAATCCATGTCGTTGGTAGAGATTACTGTAATTTGATTAAAATGTATAATTGTAAGATTTCAAACATCATTGTTCTCCAGTGAAAAGCCCATATGCTTACTGACGTTACCATTAGTCTCTGTCTCATTGTTTGTTTTTCTATCCCTAGGACTACTTGCCTGTCTGCCCTTGCTTCTGAAAGAAATCAATCATGAGATTGGCAGGTAAGAATTGATATGCTTACCAAAACTGTCTGTGTCAGAAAGTGTGTGTGTGTGCCCATCTATCTAATGAATGTAATGTATTGTTGTTGATCATTCTAATGTAATGGTTTGTGTTTGTGTGCCAGGGCCAATGCGAGCTGTGGCTGTGCTGCTATTGCTGGGCCTCACATGGGTGTTAGCCAGCTCCATACTCGGAGGGGACAGCAGCTCTTTGGTCAAACACTTCTTCAGTGGTAAGAGACAACCCCACTGCTGTTCTCTGTATGTGTGTAGTATAATCTACATGTTTTGGATTGAACCCAGTCTTGATGAAACATAGTTGGCCAGTGTGCATGTGAGATTTGGTTCTGTGTGCTGAAATAATATTGAAATAAACTGAACTTTGATCAAACAGTGTAGGTGAAAATTCATGACTATGGTTGATTTTTTTCTTCCAGTATCTAGACTGTTCTCCCAGAAGTATTGAGACAGAAAACATAGGGTTAATTAATAGACATGTGTAGGCAGAATAAAGGCTGAGCTCAGGTGAATGGACAGAGCTGGATAAACAAAGAGTTAACCATTAGACACATCATAAGAAAACGTAAGCAGAATCCATTGGAGTATACAGACTGGGTCAACGTTTGTTTATCTTTTCTACAGGGACAAATGAGGAGCCAACAGCTGGTATGTGGCAAAGTTAAGACCATTATTTACAGTGGCAATCACTTAGTTTGAAGTGTTGTATTTTGGAACCTTTCAATGTCAGTGGGACAGTGCTAATTTATGTCCCTTAGTAGAAAACCATATTGCCCCCCTGGGTACACTTTCATTCTTTTGTGCTAATTCATGTCTCCTCTCTTGCCCTCTTCCAGAGACCAAACCACGCAGGTACAAGTGTGGTCTGTCGGCTCCATGTCCTCAGAAACATCTGGCCTTCCGTCTTGTCTCTGGAGCCGCCAACGTCATTGGGCCCAAAATCTGCCTGGAGGATAAGATGTGAGAATTTTTGTCTATCAATCACACTCTCTCTTGCCAACTCTCTTTCTCTCTCTCCATCCATCTATCTCTCTCTCCATCCATCTCACTCTCTCTACTCCCTCTTTGTTCTTGTTATTTCTCCCATCTCTCTCTCTGCCGTAATCTCATTTCAACCAGGCCTTCAAATTTGCCTGAAGAGCTGAATGCAAGTATTTAATAATAATAAATGCCATTTTATTTCTTTGTCTGTCTTGCTGTCCTTCTAGCCTTGTCCCAGATCTTTGTGCAGTCTTGCCAACTCCTATGATCAATGACCATATGAGTTAGCAAGACAACACAAACAGATCTGGGACCAGGCTAGTCCATCAATCTGGTGGTTTTGTCTGTAGCATCATCCCTTCTTTCTGCCTTTCATTCTGTTTGTGGCGAGTTTCCTGAAAGCTTAGTAGCTCTAAGCTCATCTCTCATCTTTTGTCTATTGCCTACAGTGGGTTTAGGATGGTCTTAGTGCTACAAAGCTTTTGGGAAAACCGACCCCTGAACAGTATGTTAACCACTCCAGACAATAATTGTGCTCTTGTACCCTTCTCGCCTCCCAACCTCTCCTATTTCTCCCCCTCAGCCTTGTGAGCAGTGTCAAGAACAATGTTGGCAGAGGACTAAACATTGCTTTAGTAAATGGTAAGAAATTAGAATCTCACTCATACTCCTACAAATCTTGATAAAGTAACATTTTCCAATTGATTTCCGAATAGTGATGCTTGATTAACTGTTGAATTATGTGTGTACTAATTACTTACACCACTACTTCATGTTTCTACTCTTCAGGGGTATCGGGAGAGCTCTTAGAAACTAAATCTTTTGATATGTGGGCAGGAGGTGAGAGGATTAAACTAGCTAATATTAATGTGCTGTTCTGTGAAATAAGGGGTACAAATGGGGCCGGTTTCCCGGACAGAGATTAAGTCTAGTCCTGGACTAAGAAGCACTATCAGTAGAGAATCTCCATTGAACATGCTGTTAAATCCGGAACTAGAATCAATCTGTGTGCAGGAAACCAACCCATGTTCTGATAAATCCAGGTGTTTAACCGTTCCCCTTTAAGACATCGTCTCTGTACTACATTCTCAGATGTAACTGACCTGTTGAAGTATCTCCGGCCCCTACATGAGGGAACACTTGTGTTTGTAGCTTCCTTTGATGATCCTGCCACAAAGTAAGAGTCCAGAATATTCTCTCCACACACTCTTTCCCCCCACCCCACACACACATGGAAGCCCCCCCCCCCAGAGAGTTGTTATAGTGTAGTTTCTGCCCCCCTGGCACTGCTAAGTGAGTTCCAGTCACATGCAAAGCTTTTAACACTGGTTATTACGCCCTGTGGCACACACACATAATTCTGGAGGGGCGAGTTGTTTAGTTTTGCTTAGCAAAACCAGATTAACAATGAAGTACACCATTACAGTACAACTACATCTAAAAATGTACATTTGCATCCTGACAACTTTTAATGCATTTCTGCATGTCACGAAAAACACAACACTAAGGGACACAGATTAACACTACTCTGACTAAAAAGCACACCTAATGGAGAATCCACTGAAAGTTTCCAAGACCAGGCTTATAATTTGTCCAGGAAACTGTCTCTTAATGGATATTATGGACATTATAGCCTACTTGACTGTCACCTAATGTGTCTCTGTCAGGTTGAATGATGAGGCACGTCGTCTGTTTGAGGAGCTGGGTAGCACAGTAGTGAAGGAGCTCACCTTCAGAGACAGCTGGGTGTTTGTAGGAGCCAAGGGAATCGAGAACAAGAGTCCTTTCGAACAGGTAGACTATCTTTACCTTAAGCCAAATTTATACAGTACGCAACTCAAACGGTGATCCTGCATACTTAGAATTGGGTGTGCTTGAACATGTGTATGTGTGAGATCAGAGTTCATAATGAGAACTCAACTTGTTTGTGATTTTAAAAACGATTACAAGAAGTTTTACTATGACGTCTGCAGTACATGGCTGGATGAGTCTTGGGCCCGGGGAAAGAGAATTTACAAGGCATCGGAGAGATTTTGCAGTTTAAGCTAATTTCCTGCAATTCTACACAGTTTGCCACTAGGCAGAGGGAACTTGGCAGTTTTAAAGCTTACATTACAGTGCATTTATGTTTACATTTTTTCCCCAATTATATACTTTTGCACGGACGCACTTTGAGAACACCTGCTGTAAAGCCTAATGTTCATGCTCTCCATCTCCCCCAGCGTATGAAGAACAGTAAGAGCAGTAACAAGTATGAAGGCTGGCCTGAGTCTCTCGAAATGGACGGCTGTATCCCCCTCCGTGCCCCCTTAGAGAATTAAACACTCTCTGCAGGTACATGTATCCCTTCCTCCACTCTCTCCTAATGAGTGCACACTCATCATCATGGATTTAACGATGGTGGGACCCCTCCAGCCAATGTTTAGGCCCTACACCGATCCAATGCTTTTAATAACGGGGAGTGTGCAAGACAAGTGCACATTTTGGGAGACGGGTGGAGTGTTGGAATGCAGACAGTTTCTAAGGACTAGCACCTTTTGAGACCCAATTTTTCTCTGGTTCTAAGGTTAGCAGCACATATCTATTTGAGAAACTGTTGCAGCAGAAGCATGGACTATGATCGTTTGACTTCCTCGATTTCCAGGCTTCGTCACGTTCATTCTGATTAGTGAGACTTGGGATGGACTGGGACCAGAAATCTTTTTTTTTTTCCATTGAGGCCCCTGTTATTAGCCAAACAATGATTATTTTGTGCAAAAACAATTTAAAACAGGCCAACTGATCTGAAGATGGACCAGCCCATCTGACATTTGTCAGAACTGCCCTCTGTCCCTGATGAGACTTAGGAGTATGGTATTGGTAATGTAAGACGACAGTTAAGTTGGACAAATAATGCTCTGTTACAAAATCATGGAACTAGAGGCTCCTACAATACTTTTTTGTTTTTGGTCAAGTAACACATGCTGCAAAGGACATCCCTTGATTGATTGGAATCTCACTGTGACAATGCTGGAGCTCAATAGGCTAGCTTGACTGATAGTTGAAGCAACCATTTGCACTTGACATCTGAACTTGGTATTTATTTAATCATTTGAGGCCTAATAACTTTGCTGAAAGAATTAACAGGTGACCACAAATAGAGGAAAGGGATATTTCAGAGACCAAATGTTTGATGATCAAATGCATAGAAGTGGAAAAGTTTTTTTAAATTTTTTTAATGTAAATGCTTGATAGAAATTAATAACTGAAACAGGTCATGTCTGTTTAAAAATAAATAAAAAAGAAGAGGCCAGAGAACACTGCCTATCTGAATGGACATTGCCCAGAATACAATTTAGGTATAATAGAAAGTAAGTAGTTCATGAGCAATATGTTATTGCTGGCTGATCTAAGATCTGTTTTGTGCTAAATTAAGATGAATTCATATTTTGTACCCTAGGTTTAATATAGAAAATTAACGATTTCAATTAAGTTGTGTCTGTCTGGTATAGTGCCAACTCCTTGTCATTCATTGTCATGTCAAACATTTGGCTTGACAATGGGCAAGTGAGTTGCAAGGAGCACAAACATATCTGGGACCAGGCTAAAGTGCTGAAAATTCCCACCTTTTATAGATAACTTGCTGTGTAGCAATCATTGTTTGTTTGGCAAATGTATACAGTGTCTTTGAGTAATCTTGTGTATTTGACGTGGAATAGAACTAGCCTAGTCTAGAATCCTAGAGAAACTTATTTTTGCACCTCGTAGGCTATATTCATGAATTGTACACTAGAGTGATGACGTTAGTGCCTAAGATAAACATTATCTTTTGAAATTGTACTGTTAGGTAACAACACTATCCATGTGTCTCAGGCCTTGTCTTTATTTTGTTATTTGTGTAACTTTATTTGCATTTTCAAAGACAGAATCTCTTTCCCTGTGGAAAAAGTTAGATATTTATCTCAGTTTCCTCCACTTTGAATTTGATAGTAAAATATACATGATTTGTTGCATTTAGAATACACTGAAAACAAGCATAGCATAATGTTTTGGTCTAGAAATAGACACAGTGCTATGAAACCAAGTGTACTGTAGAATTCTTAATATTAATTTTGCAAAAAACTATTTTGTAAGTTATTAAAAGATCTCAATATTCTCTGTGTGCTGTGTGGTTTAGCCTGACTGTCAGTCTGTTTGTGCTATCATGCCAAATCCTTGTCAATGATTGTCATGGCTTGGCAATTGAGTTGGCAAGAGCACATACAGATCTGGGACCAGGTTAGGTGTGGGTCAGTAAATGAAAATACTACCTTGGGTGTATTTTATAGGCTATGCTTTTGTGAAGTATGAGTGCATGTAAAGTATGTATTTGGCAATTATTGTAATGCTTATGGGTTGATGTGAAAGATAGAATAAGCGCATGTCAACTGAACTTAAAGAAGATCAGATCGTATGTATCAAGTGTTGCCGAGTAGGAGTGCTGATCTAGGATCAGGTTCCCCTGGTCTATGTTGGGCAAAACTGATCCTAGAGCAGCACTCATACTCTTTGGACACATAACACATACAGTACAGCCCCTGGTCCCTCCTGTCCATGTAATCTTATGAATTATGATAAAAAAATAAATCGATCAGGACTCAGACGCTTGATGCATGCAGCAGCCCTAGACCTGTGGGAAATTGTTCATGTATAATGCCGCATCATGCTTCAGTCATGCACTGTGCAGCGACAGTGGTCATTTCATTAATCAACCAGGGGGCGCCAAAATACGTGTTAATTTTGCACTTGAGCCTCTTTATACATGGGTTGGTTGTTTAGCAACAAAACCAACGCGTGCGCAACTATGGGACAAAGGACGACGGTTGGCTTAGATATATGTAAACTATATTATATTAATAACTAAACTATATTTCGTATCCAATGTTTGAAATTAATTTGCACTTGTCTCTCAAATCGTTACAGTTGGTTGAATAGCTGGCGATTTTCTTTGCCATATTAGCATGAAATGAACATGAAATCAGTCAAAACAAGACATGCTATCAACAACAAAATTAAACTAGCTGAAACGAGTCACTTACGATTCAACACATGGCAATTTCTTGCATTTGTTGGTAGCTATCTGTCCATCCAGAATCACAACAACTCGCGGACTTCTGCCACCGTCGAGCTGCGTGCCGCCCTCTTGTGGCCCCGTTGGGTAGCGGTGGCGTGCGCACATCGGACGAGCTTGTGGCAAGTGCCTCCACGGATTGTAGTGAGGAAAGGAGAAGCCAGCAAGCGTATGCAGTTACACCTTGTACAGAGATGGCCGTGTGACTCGTATCTTGTCTATTACGTACATAAAGGAACATCTGAAGGTATATGCACGTATAGGTAGGTGTACTTGAATATCTCGCCACAACGAAAGCTGACGGGGAAATATGTAATCAAACCAACGAAAGACAAGCATCTTTATGGCAGCACGTAGACATACCATACCGCCTGCTCCCGTATAGACTGAGACTCGACGACTCGAGTGTGGATTTTCAAGTTTGGATTTACCAACAGGCAGCTACAATTTTTAAAAGGAAATAATTTGAAAACGTGTCGTATCTTGCCTATTTTGAGGGAATATTGTTTTTAAACAATTAATGGCAACGAAGTGCAATTTAAAGGTCGCTTGAGCAACGTTTGAAATATTTTGGTTAGCTATAGAGCTTCATAACAGGAATATACATTATAGGGCTTTAGCTAGCTTGCTAGCTGTCTGGTACCAGCTTGCCTATAATAAATCCGAACGGACGTCAACGAGATGATACATTTAGGTAAGTGCAGTTTGCTTTCGATATTTCTATTGCAATGTAACACATTTCCAACCCTGCTTGACCGCTTGGAATATAGTCTATATTTCTATTCACCGGGGTAGTTTAGCTGTTACAATGTGTCATTTGTACGCAAACTACCGTGATATCTGATTGGGGTTTAACATTCTTGCAGCCGGTGATATCGGGTCAAATTGTCATATTTTACATTCCGCACATGGTAGGCTACAATGTTCATAAATTATTTCCAAGGCTACCGGTACGTTGTTTACATTCTGCCATTCTTACATTTAGTAGCGCGGGCGGGGATAGCCTAGTATAATGCCATCAAATGTATTATTTGCCAATTGATTTATACGGTAGCTTAGCATCCCCTGCTTAAACAACGAATATATTTTGTCATTATAACGTATCCATTTATGTTTTTTCTGGGGGGGGGATTAAATAACTTTGCTATAATTATAAATTATATCAAACCCTCGCTCGCTGGAGCCTATTTTAGACTACAGCCTTTTTCCTGCTACTGCTTCGAAACATTCAGTTGCAGCAGCCAGTGAAAAGCAAGAAAGAAGCCTTTTGAGGATGGACTTGCCCTTGCTGTGTTTATTGTAAACAATGTCCGGCTATCGGCTGCAAACGCTCTAACATTGCCATTTGATTTCTAGGTTATGATCAAACAATAATCAGTCAGTGTGTTTATTGTCTGACGATTGCCACACCAGCCCCTATACCACAAACGGTCTATAGAAGTGACTGTCTATAAAAATGATTGGCTGTAAATGACTTGTGCATTTGTAAGTCAAAATTGGCTATGCAAATTTGTCATTTTTTTGCTTTTTAAACAAAGAGCAATATTCTTTCCTGACACCTATTTTTGGTTATTCGCTTTAGGTAGACTATTTGATGAGCAAACAACTTTTTGAGGTTTGATGAAAATGAATAATAATCACTTGGGATAGTGGACCTTCATATAATGCATGTAATGTAAATATATTTCATTTTTTGTAAAACGGTAGAGTCAAAGCACTGGTTATGAGTTGGAACTGGATTAGCCCACAGGGAGTAAAGCACATGGGTTGTGTCTGAAATGGTACCCTATTCCCTATTTGTAGTCCACTAGGAATGGGGTGCCATTTTGGATGCTGCCATGGTCTATAATAGTGATGTGCTCAATTCATTATCAGACCATTCCTCCTTAGTAGAAATGCTGACGACTTCATGTTAAACCCCTGAACACAACCACTGAAAGCCATAATGAGTACAGCATCCATATTCTTAATAAATCGCAATACCAAAATGAACTCCAGTGAAACCGTTTGCTTCAGACGTGATGCTCTCTGTAGCATAGAAATAGAATAAGTACCCTATCAAATTGCTATGATCTGAGAGGCTTTGGCCATTCTAATCATTCTATTTCTATCTGCAGTACGCTGTCAGGCTCATCCATCCACGCATGGGAGAGCGCTCCAATAGTTGTGTCCTTTAAGCCACTTTAGTTTGTCTGAAAAAATTCAGTTCAAACGTGATCAGCTTATCCTCGGTCAGTTGTAATGATGTGTAATAAGACAAAGGGCTGATTTCATCCATGGATAGGAAGAAGCTCCAGGAATAGCAAGCCACTAGTCATGTGTAGTGGGCCTAGTAATAGTAATAAAAGGGCTCATTCATCCATTGTGATTGGAGCTTGAGTAGATAAGAGTTTGATGCGTAGTAATACAATAAAACGGGTTGATCCATCCATTGTGATGAGAGCTCCACTCCAGTAGTCGGCCTAAGCCACTTTAGTAACATGTTGTAATCCTGACTCATCATGTAGCCATCTGCTGATTATGGCCCTCTCACCTGGATTAGACTGTTCAGTGGGGAAGGAGACGAGGGCAGAGAGGACAGGAGAGGGTGTGAAAGAGTCAGAATTATCGAACCATCTATTATTCTGCTCTCTCTCTCTCTGAGGGATCTGGTAGTGAACGGTCCACCGTGTGCTTGATATCTTCACTACTTTCCGTCTCACACGCTTGACCTGGATTTGACTAAAGTAGTTGCTATGTTTTTCTACCCTGGGTTTCCCTAATGGGTAGAGAACAATCATTGTGTTCGATACAAGAATCAAAGTTCAGTTTTTAGTTTTTCAACACATTTCCAACTCCCAGTCTATCTGTAGATGCAGGACAGGCGCAACATGTCAAAGAGTCGGATACTGTGATGTCGATTTATTATGAGAGGAAGGAAGTTTAACTTTGATGGTTTTATATTTTCAAAGTCAGATAAGGGGTTTTATGTCCGTTTGATCCTCTCTTCTCAAGAAAGATGATTTTTGTATTCCGTGGTTGTTGGACAGTCTGTTTTTGGGTACAAGTGCACATTTTCATTCAGCTTCTATTTAAATACAAAATGTTATTTTTCACTTCATGGTAAGTTTCTCTAGTGTAGACCTGTTAGCTGAAGATCAGTGTTTTGGGCTTTGATATACTATACTCTCTAAGTTAGCCTACTCTACCGCCGGCTATTTACCAGTGTCTCTGTTCATGTCAGTATCCATCCCACCTCTGGGCCAAAGTCTAACCAGTGAAATTAATGACGCTGGTACGTTAATCATGTATTAATATCAGGACAGTTCCAGTTTACGTGCATGCCTTTCAAGTTAGGATTTGACCAGTAGCCTGTGATTGAATACCAGATTCCTGGTACTTGTTACTTTGACCAATAGAACACATGCTTTCATCTCATCATCAAAGTACTATATTCTTATTGGTCCTCCTTAGATTAGCTCCCGAGTGGCGCAGCGGTCTAAGGCACTGCATCTCGGTGCTAGAGGCGTCACAACAGACCCTGGTTCGATTCCAGGCTGTATCACAACCGGCCGTGATTGGGATTTCCCATAGGGCGGCGCACAATTGGCCCAGCGTCGTCCGGATTTGGCCGGGGTAGGCTGTCATTGTATATAAGAATATGTTCTTAACTGACTTGCCTAGTTAAATAAATAAAGATTGAAATGTGAATTCAGATGTATGAAAGATACCCTGACACTGTAGAAATGCTCCTGCAGTTTTATTGTGCAACATTTCCACCCCAAGGTCTTCGTCAGGCTGAGATACATTTTATGGCCTTATTTTGCCTGCTGTCAGAGTACAATGTAGCAACGACTCTTAAACTTTTCTTTCCAAAACGCACACCTCCCTGGCGGTTGGTTTTTGTTCTGTGCTCACGTGATGAATCAGCCGGAGATAATGAGCAATGCTTTAACGAACTTAGGGCTGTTACGGTGGCCATATTACCGCCATACCGGCGGTCACGAGTTATGACCACAGTCAAATTCCACGTTACCACGGTAATTAGGTTTCTCCAAGCTCTGATGCTGCTGGTGGTCATTTAGTAGCCTACCAAACTGGCTAACTTCCTGGTACTCAGCACTCTGTTGTCCCTCTAATCACTCTGACATCCGTGCAAATGTAATCAAAAATCTAGTCAAACACTTCATGCTGCGCAACATTTTTATAGACTAAATCAAAACTAATATCACACACATATATAATTTCAATTAAGAATTTAATTAATTAACATTAAATTAAGAATAGTCTGATGGGTGACAATATTAGCTTATCACTTGTGAATGATGCCCTGCTTGTGCATTAAGGCAAGAAACATCCCATACTTTTTCAAATCATAGTCGCACACCTCCTGTATCCTAGCCCATAGGCCTATATGTTTTGATAAGGTTTGTATCACAACTAAAGTGGGCAAATAACTTCTTATAATTAAGCACATTAATCCGCCTAACTGGCATACATAAGCAGCGCTTAATTTTCCACCATAAAAATGCATCTTTATAATAAAGCATTACATGCATAATCACATTTTCCGTAACTTTTCCTGCTAATTCATTGCATTTTGGAACATTCGCTCTTATAGCCTACAATGTGCACATTGCTGGGCTTATAATGTGAAAAAATAGCCTAATAGTTTATTTTAAAAATGTAAACTAAACGATCAGCCTCATTGCTTTTAAAACGTTTTTTTGATGTGAGTGGTTGTATTAATTTGGCATCTATCGCATCCCACAACTGTCCCAGAGTATGTTTGGAATATATATTTCTTGCACAGTTCTAACATCTTAAGAATGTGCCTCAGAATTAGTTTTAGAGTGATTCGGGCAGTTGCATCCCGGATGTGTCTGTCTTCATTCACTTGTAGCCTATTTCCTTTTTCTTAGCTGAAATTCCTGTGAGAAAGACCCGATCATGTGACGGGCACTGGCTACATCTGAGAGAACCATGTGAGTGAGAGGTGCTTCGGAACACGGCAGCCGGGAGATGGAAATTTATAATTAGCCTATTATATTCAGCCCAAGGGCACGACGGCCACATAAGGCATGGGTTTTTAGGGGGCATTACAGCCACACAAGGGGGATGCTGCCGGGAAATGATCAAGTGTTTGTCAAATTGTGAATGAGAGACTGATGAAGTGTGTGCAGCTTGTGACTTTTTTCAGATCATTAGTCCCTTCATGCAGCCTTAGAATGTATTAAACATCAAAACATATAACCCAACATTTCTATCACTACTAAAGTGGCATAAATAATTCTAAATAAGCATATAAGAGGGCCTGTTTCTTTGTTAACCGCTCAACACAGAATAGCTGCATGTGCACACTTCCTTTTGAAATAGTTTGGAGAAAATATCCTTGCCATTTTATTCAGCTGTGCTCAATTTTATTCTTCATACTATAAAATAATGGCATGGAATTCAAAGCAAATATTGTCTGCTAAATGAACTAGTGTAGCCCACAGCCATATGGCATAGCCAGATCAGGGCCTAACATAAGGACAAGTTAAGAGTGTGCTATTCTGTTCTTCTGAAATGGACTACATTTTCTTTATCATGTTACTTTAGAATAAATAATGGATTTATTGTGATGGTGAAGGCCATATTACATGGATTTATTAGACTTTTAAAAATGTAGATGTTCCAAAGGTCTGCATCAGTGGCTTGTAGGCTATGCGCTATGCTAAACATGTTTATGCTAATTAACGGCCAATTACAGTGACACCGGCAGTTATTTGCTTGACAATCACCGGCTGACAAAATGTCATGAGCCCTAAACGAGCTTATGAGAATTCCTCTGTCCGTGTCTCCCCCCTGTCCCCATAATCACCCGTGTCCCCCCCCGCCCTCACCCGTGCCTTGTCCCCTGTCTTCCCCCTCCAGTCATATCCATGCTCCAAGCATGTCTCCCCTCCAACCCAGAAGGGTTTGAACCAATAGCAAACTTATGAGGGTTCCTCCATCCGTGTCCCCCACTCCTCACTCCCCATGTCCCCATCCATCCCTGTCTGTCCGCCGTGCCCCCCAGAAGGGTTTGAACCCACCAATAGCAAGGAGTGATAGGGCAGTGTGGCGGTGGCATCTGGGCACCAAACGCAAAGAAATACAACCACTAGAACGGCATCTCCATTCAAGTCAATGATGCCATAATGGGTGGACCGGCATTGATTTTGTGCAGTGATTCTATTTCTATGACTGCTGTGCCCTGGACAGAGCAAATCATCTCAGGGCAAAACTTGCAGAGCTTCTACTCCTTATGCTCCCAGTCACACAGTCAAGTCACTCAGCCTGTAGTAATATTTCTATGTTAATGGATTCCAATCTCTCCACTCATTTTTCTCTACGCCCATTCCAACCTCTCTCATTCCTATCTGACTCTCATTTGTCTTTGTAATTGTATTTTTCTCTGTCCCACTCCTCCCTGCGCAAACTGTGGTTGTTTTTGTTCAAGCAGAAATGTAGCTATAGTCACTGCTTTCATTCACACACACTGGTACATATTTTATCAGGGAAAATCCCCTCCAACCCCCTTTTTGTCTGTCACCCCCCTCTCTTTCTCTTGCTCTTGTTCTCTTACACACACACACATTTTCCCACCCCGTCAAACCATCCAGCCCCCCTCCTGCCTGCGGTTTCTCTCTCTCTCTCTCTCTGTCCCCCCTTTATTCACACTTTTCATCAAACTCATGTCCCAACTACCCCCCCCAAACATCTGTCTGCCTCCCACTCACACACACACACACAGCCCAGCCCCCCCAATTACATGCAGGAACATGCACTAGTGATAGGAAGTTCGGCTCTTTTTGCTGACTCAGATCTTTTTGACTCGTTCAGTCAAAAGAACAACTCTTTCGACTCATTTCATTCATTTTAATCAGTAATGCCCAGAGCACGCTGAACTGAAAACTCGAGTCATGATTCTATAAGCCTCTCGTTTACCATAGGGGGCACGCAGGGCCCCGTACCAGCGAACGATTAACTAAAACTCATGAGTCATGATTCTACAAGCCTCTCGATCATATGTCATTCAACATAGGGGACTTATTGGAGCTGTCATTTGTGACTGAGACTTGTAAAAGTGTGCTTTTAATCAATGTACATTTGTTGATTTCCAGGCATACAAATAAGATTCTTTCTTGATACATTTGAAACGAGGTCTAGTTGTGGCCGCAACCGGACTAGATTGTGAACGACTTTTGACGGAATGTATTGCTTGACTGCTGTGGGGGTGATAAGCACAATATTGTTTGCGAACTGCAGCCCTGCCAAACAATCTGTTCTCGAGTTCGAGTTTAAGTGGAGTCTGTGTATGCTTTGGTTCTATAAAGCTGTGTCCATCATAGCATTCAATAATCAATTAATTGACATATTGCACCATGCGATCAATTATCAGTTCTTAACATTTTTCTTCTCTGTGCTGCCTGCAGTGTGATCTATTTTCCTGTGAACATATGATAGACGGTTGTTGGTCGTAGCACGTCTCTGAAGCCACTGAGTCGGCGGTGCGTGTATTAATCCTGCTGTAGGACTAGCAGGTAAAACAAACGACTAAAATTAACGAGTCACTCAGAAAACAAATCATGACTCTCGAGTCAGTAAAAAGAGTCGTTCAAAAAGAACGACTCGTTTGTGAACTGCGCATCACTAACACACACACACACACTGGCATGCACCCCCATTCCCCTGGCTCCTCCTTTGTCTGCCTGACTAAATCTACAGAGGCCGTTCAGTCCTAGGGGATTAATGTGTGTATGCCCACGAAGGGAGGGATGAAAAGAGGCAGGGAGGGAGGGATGAAAAGAGGGAGGGAGCGATGTACCACAGTGTTTGTTTGCAGTTTAGTGTGACGGGAGAGAGTGAGAGAGAGACCCTCAGTCTATTCTCCATATCTAACTATGTGATTGAGAGTGTGGTAGCCTAAATTATGTGATTTTAGTTTCCCATGTTTGAATTGTCCTGTAAAATGTTCAAACTTTGAGTTCCAGTTTCTTTAGAGAAGTTGCGGGTTAAATGAAAGGAAGCAATAACCAACTGAATGTGCCATGGTGATATTTGCTGTGCATTTCAAAAAACTATTAGACCTTGTTATTAGCCCGACTGCAGGTGTACATACCGATATGCTCCGTAAAGGGCCTGGAGGGACAGGGAGGCAGAATACAGCATGTATTGAATGTTCACATCTCATTACACGTAAGTCTACTTGATGTAACTGCGTTACTGCAAGGCTGAATGGATGGGACTCAGACCAGTATTGACATGTGATTGTGAACATGTGCCTTCACACAAAAGCACAGGAGTTGCGTCTCAAATGGCACCTATTCCCTATATAGTGCACTACTTTTGACCAGATGCCTAGGCACACTATTCCCTATATAGTTCAATCATTTTGACCAGGGATCTGGTCAAAACTTTTGCACTTTATAGGGAATAGGGTGCCAAACACTAGTTTTTGTCAGGGCTCTGGTCAAAAGTAGTACACTATATAGGGAATAGGGTGATTTTTGGGACAGTGGTGGTTTAACATATTTTCTGCCTACATGGGCGGTCATTTGCCTGGTGTCAGGAAATTCCTTTTGACATAATTTAAAAAAAAAACATTTTTTTAAGGGGACATGTTTGTGTGTGCTTGAGTGTACGTTACACACATCGTTACACACATCTGTATGTGTATGTGCATATTTGTGGGTGTGTGTGTGTGTTTGCGTGTGTGTGTGTGAGAGAAAGAGGGAAGGGCTGTGTGAATGTGTTTGATGCACTGTGATAACTGTCTGGTATGTGGATGTGGCGGTCATTACATAGGAACTCCTTGCCTTACGGGACACTGGGAAAGAAGCTGTTTAAAGGAGAACTTCCCTTTCTGTTGTTTTGTCTCCTGCGCCGCCCATTTCATGCTGAGGCCTTACCTATTTATCCATGTCTGTCTGATTCATAGACTCACTTTATATAGTATGTTTGTCCCCACTGTCTGTGGTCTCTTGGTATGTCTGTCTAACCTGGTCCTAGTTCTGTTTGTGCTGTCTTGCAAATTACCATAGAAGTTGGCAGGAGAGCACAAACAGAACTAGGACCAGGCTAATGTATGTCCCGTACACTTACATAATATGTCTGGGGTTCACCACAACCACATTGGTTTCGTTTCCTAGTTTTTATGGTCATATTTATATCTATTGATAAAGACGAAGACCACAATCAGATGTTGGACTTACCTTTCCAGCCAGCAAGATTCTTTGTATGTCTATCCCACAGACTTATAGAAATGTCTTTCCCCGAATCCCCATTGGTGTTCACCACAGTGGTTCATTTCCCTAGTTTGTGTTCACGTCAATTGATAAGGACAATGTGAAAAGGACATATGAGAGCCAGGACGATACGGCTCGGGTAAGAACGGTAATGTGAGGGGAATACGTCAGCTGAGAGGTTTGTAAGAATATTACTGTCTCGCTCCCATTAGGCTAGTAGATACTTACTCGACTAGACAGCCACTAGACCCAGAGTAGTCCTATGGCATGTTTCCACAACCATAATAGCTTTTGTGCCGTATATAGAAAAAGGGCATATACCTTTCATCTTTGTCTCAATCCTGATGCTGCACACTGGAGTTATATTCTTTAGTCAGATGGAGGTTCTTGCCTTGCAGTAGTGTTTATTACTGTACCGTATAGGTCTTAGTACATGTCTTTATGTCTGCTTCTGGAATGTAACTGAACTGGAATTCTTTCTCGATCCCCTCCCTTCATGGTGTCCCTAGCAGTTAGTCTAGTATCTCCTCCCTTCATTGTGTCCCTAGCAGTTAGTCTAGGATTTCCACCCTTCATTGTGTCCCTAGCAGTTAGTCTAGTATCTTCTCCCTTCATGGTGTCCCTAGCAGTTAGTCTAGGGTCTCCTCCCTTCATGGTGTCCCTAGCAGTTAGTCTAGGGTCTCTCCTCCCTTCATGGTGTCCCTAGCAGTTAGTCTAGGGTCTCTCCTCCCTTCATGGTGTCCCTAGCAGTTAGTCTAGGGCAGGGGTGTCAAACTCATTTCGCATCGTGGGCCACATACGGCCTAGGGAGATGTCAAGTGGGCCGGACCATTAAAATTATACCATACTCTGCTATAAATAACCAAAATATCATGTCTTTCCTTTGTTTTGGTGTAAAGAAGCACAAGAACATTAGGAAAATATTGAAATTTAATGAACTATCCTTTTACAAAACATTTCATGAAACACCTCATATTTCCTTAGACAAATGTGCAATTTACTTTTATCATTCACAAATATGCATTGCAACTGATCCCACTGATTGTACAAAGGCACAAAACTTTAATTGGTACTGAAAAATATAGTAATGCACTTTAAGATTAAATGAGACTTTTAAAGAAAGGAATTTTTAAACCACTTACACATACGCATATAAAATCTAAATGTAATCCCTGCGTACACCTTACAAACTAAGGAGAGTGATTTTAAATGTGTAATGAAGAAAGTGTTCGCCTGTCCTGTAAATCTGTAAACTTCATACATGAAACATACATACACATACAATACATACTGAAAATTTATGGAGTTGTATGAACAGTAGAATTCCATCACACAACTTTTGTTTTGAAGCTGCTGACTAACATTAAAGTGCACATTTTTTAAATCACCATAGTAAGGATTCATCTTCACAGAGCTGTATTCTTTCAATGCAAACAGTATCTAAGGCAGCATTTTAAAGGTGTTAGTCTAGTCTGGACTTGTATTTGTTCCTGAAACTTGGCATCTTTTGGCCTGTACAAGTGCATCAACACCAGGTGTCATGTCCTGACTAGCTGTCACTTTCAGAATGTCATTTAAGTGCTTGTTTGTGAGCCTTGAACGCATTTTTGTTTTATTGATATTCATCACTGAGAAAATTTGTTCACAAAGGTAGGTTGTCCCAAACATGCACAAAATTTTAGCAGCCAGGGCTGTTAATTTGGGGTACCCTGGTAGTAGATACTGATAAAATCTGTCCAGACCTACAGAGGCAAATTTGCCCTTCAAATCTGCATCACACTGCAAATCAATTATCTCTAGCTGAATTTCGACCGGCAGATCAGAAGCTTTAACTGTGAAAGGTGAGCGAAAAACTGAAAATTCTGTCTCAAGTTCACCAAATACCTGAAAACGTTTCTCAAACTCCCGCAGTAGTCCTGCAATTTTGTCTTTGTACCGTTTCATGTCCGCATCAGGTCTGGTCACACACACATCTCTCAGACAGGGGAAATGAGCAGGGTTGCCATTTGCCAGTTGCATCTCCCACAAAGTCAGCTTCAACTTAAATGCATGTATGTTGTCAGAAAACTGTGTGACAACTTTTTTGCGGCCTTGCAACATTTTGTTCAGATTGTTCAAGTGTTCAGTAATATCAACCAAGAATGCAAGGTCCCGTAGCCATTCCTGAGATTGTAATTCCAACACCGGTTTTCCTTTTTTCTCCATGAACTGTCCGATTTCCTCTCGTAGATCAAAGAAATGCCTCAGCACAGCGCCTTGACTTAACCATCTCACTTCAGTGTGGTATGGCAGGCTGTGGGTAATGTTGCTGTCGCTGAGAAGTTTGTCAAACTGACGATGGTTCAGACCTCTGGACCGGATGAAATTTACAGTGCGAACAACCACCTCCATGACGTGGTCCATTTTCAGCGACTTGCAACACAATGCCTCCTGGTGCAAAATACAGTGAAATGTCCAGAAACGATCTCCTCCATTAAGGGCTTGTACTTTGTCTTTGAACTTTGTCGCGACACCTGCTTTCTTTCCGACCATGGATGGCGCGCCGTCTGTAGCCAGGCTGACAGCGCGGGACCAGTCCACTCCAACTCTGTCCAATGCAGCAACGACAGAGCCGAAAATGTCCTCGGCTGTTGTGGTGTCCATCATTGGCACCAACTCAAGAAACTCTTCAGTAACAGTCAATGTCTCATCAACTCCTCGAATAAATATGGCCAGTTGGGCCACGTCTGTGATGTCAGTGCTCTCGTCAATTGCCACGGAAAATGCAATAAATGACTTGACTCTCTGTTTCAATTGACTGTCTAAATCTGCCGATAGTTCCGAAATCCTCTCTGCTATAGTATTCCTCGTCAGGCTAATATTGGCAAAAGCTTGTCGCTTCTCGGGACATACAAGTTCAGCCGCCTTCATCATGCATCGTTTAACAAAGTCACCGTCGGAATACGGCTTCGATGCTAATGCTATTTCGCTAGCAATTAGGTAGCTGGCTTTTACCGCTGCTTCACTGACTTCTCGGCTCTGGATGAAAGTTGACTGCTGTTTCCTCAGACCCGCCAGCAATTCGTTAATCTTATCTCTTCTCAGTTGTCCTTGCAAGCCGTCATATTTTTCGCTGTGATGAGTCTCGTAGTGGCGTCGAATATTATATTCCTTCAATACCGAAACTTGTTGCAAACACACCAAGCACGAAGGTTTTCCGTGCATCTCTGTAAATAAATAGGACGTGGTCCATTTTTCTTTGAAAATTCTACACTCCTTATCTACTTTTCTCCGTTTGGATAATGACATTTTGGCTAATGAGGGTGTAGCGGAGAGGTAGAGACCAAGGTATTAACAACGTCGTAACAAGCAGCAGATGGCGCATTGATACCGTCTGCTGTTTTCAGTCTGTCTCAGTGATGCGGCTTGTCTTCTACTCTGATGGAAAGAGTGCGCCCCTTAGCGGATAATCCATGAATTGCAGCGAATTAAAAATATTAATTCCATGTCTTTTATGCATTTTTTCCACTTTCAAATTATCCTGCGGGCCTGATCGAACCTCCTTGGGGGCCGGTTCCGGCCCGCGGGCCGTATGTTTGACACCCCTGGTCTAGGGTCTCTCCTCCCTTCATGGTGTCCCTAGCAGTTAGTCTAGGGTCTCTCCTCCCTTCATGGTGTCCCTAGCAGTTAGTCTAGGGTCTCTCCTCCCTTCATGGTGTCCCTAGCAGTTAGTCTAGGGTCTCTCCTCCCTTCATGGTGTCCCTAGCAGTTAGTCTAGGGTCTCTCCTCCCTTCATGGTGTCCCTAGCAGTTAGTCTAGTATCTCCTCCCACCTTTGTACTATTGTATCACTCATTTGAGTGACAGGTATTGATATTGTGGGTCTGAGATTCTGATTCTCAGAGAGGACATGCTTGACTGGATGTTGAGTAATTGTGATAGGATATGAAGGAGACATATGGTTGTAATGAGCTTCTGTTAGTCCCCCTGTGGAGAGTAAACGTTGACATTTTAAATGTTGGGGTATAACAACGTTACAATTACGATTTTATTTACTTACTTTGTAACCTCGTCCCCTGGCAAATTGCAACTACAGAGAGAGCTGACTGGTGGTTGTGACTACTTAGATACCTTGTTGAAATACTTTTCTTTCTGAACAAGATAGATAGCCTTCCAATGCCATATGTAGGCTATTCAAATGAACAAGTCATCACAACTGACTGTTCTGAACTAGCTGTTACGTAACATTATACAAGGATGGTGGTTGACAAGAGTCTTTAGCACCATACTGTAACTGTGTGTCCCGTTGCGCATGAATATCATTGTAGGCTAACTGGAGTCCTGAAGCGCTTACTTCCCTACATGTACCGACACCTGCACACTCTCCTGGACAGACTCATTCATTTACTACAGGGCTAACCTCTTCACTTCCTCACTTCTCTGAACATTTCTTTAGTTATTGATAACTTCATTTAACAGTGGATCGCTTCTTTAGTGTCAGGGTTGGGCTCAATTCAGTTTCAAACTGTGTAAATTCTGGAAGTCTATTGTTTTCTTTGAGGATATTTCAGCTACATTTTAGAGCTCGAGTGATCAATAACTAGGCTTACTTAGCACATTTCCCTTTTATCATGTAAAAAGTTGAGATTTTGCCCTGACAATTTTCTTTATGAACAGTACTGTAGATTTGTGAAATGTATTAGGCTATTACTGTGTAATAGAGGAGCTACAAAAACAAGTTGACAGACACCGTTAAGAGTTTACAGATTAATGGCTGCTGTGACAGGGTCGGAAAATACCTGACACCTAGAGACAGGCGGAGAGTGACAGAGATTTTACTGCAGGGGAAACCACACACCCACACACCCAGAGGGAATTATTACAGCGTTCAAATGGTTGTGGGTGTGTACTGTATGTGTGTGTGTTTACAGATGTAGGATCTTAAATTAGGGTTACAAAGGGTCGGAAACTTACCTTTACATTTCTGGAATTTGGGGAATTTTTCTTAATTTAATCAAAAGTTAGCTCATAACAGTGAACCTTTTTTTGTGGGATACACATAAGGCAATTCTAGGTCTTGTGGCATATTTTGGTTAAACTAGCCCCAATTCAATGGAATTGCAACCCTCTGCATGCACAGTGCATTCTTCCATCACATGTACAGCTGATTCTCAAGGTCCAGCACACTAATGAGATAACTGCTTAACTATTTATCTGTACATGGAATTGTATTTGTTTTTGTTTTTTTACAAATGTTTTCCTAATCTTTATAGGAAAATGACACGGGCACTATCTGATGTGTGGAGACATTTCACTGCAACTAATGTAGAAGGAAAAGCTGTGTAAATACTGTGCCAAATCATATGTGAAGAATGCAACAAAGATGCAGAGTCATCTGGCCAAGTGCATAAAGTTCCCTCAGCGCTCACAACAAGCAACCTCTGACAAATGTCCCTCTACTTCTATTCAAGGTGAAAATGATGAATCAGACACCTTATCGATAGAAACAGCTCATGGTCAAGTGTTTTGAATCAATGGAGCAACGTAGTCAGAGAAATGCTGATGAATGTCTTGCTCGAGCTGGGTATGCAACTGGTTCTCCTCTAATGCTCACAGGCAATGTGTATTGGAAGTTATTTCTGAATGTTCTTCACCCAGCATAAACCCCTCCAACCAGACATGCTTTATCTACTCATTTGCGGGATACAGAGTTCAAGTGAAGGTCAAGCAAATCATAGAGAAAGCAGACTGTATTGCAATCATCTCTGATGGGTGGTCGAATGTTCGTGGGCAAGGATTAATTAACTACATCATCTCCACCAGTATTCTACAAGAGCACAGACACAAGGGACAACATACACACCGGTCTCTACATTGCAGATGAGCTGAAGGCAGTCATCAATGACCTTTGACCACAGAATGTATTTGCACTGGTGGCAGACAATGCTGTGAACATGAAGGCTGCTTGGTCTAAAGTGGAGGATTCCAACCCTCACATCACACCCATTGGTTATGCTGCTCATGCATTGATTCTGTTCCCCAAGGACATCGTGGCACTGAAAACAATGGATACACTCTACAAGAGAGCCAAGGAAATGGTTAGGTATGTGAAGGGTCATCGAGTTATAGCAGCAATCTACCTCACCAAGCAAAGTGAGATGAATAAGAGCACCACATTGAAGCTGCCCAGCAACACCCGTCAGGAGCCTGAAACTCCTGAAACCTATAGCAGTAGCCATTGCACGGGTTGAGGGAGAGAATGCTATCCTGTCTGATGTTCAGACTCTGCTTGCAGATGTAAGAGAAGAAATCCGTACTGCCCTGCCAACTTCACTGCTGCTGCAAGCAGAGGAAAAAGCAGTTCTGAAATACATCAAAAAGCGGGAAGACGTCTGCCTGAAGCCCATACACGCCGCGGCATACATGTTGGACCCCAAGTATCCTGGCAAGAGCATCCTGTCTGGTGCAGAGATCAACAAGGCCTATAGTCTCATCACTACAGTGTCTTGCCACGTTGGCCTGGATGAGGGCAAGGTTCTTGGCAGTTTGGCAAAGTACTCTTCCAAGCAAGCGCTTTGGGATGGAGATGCAATATGGCAGTCGTGCAAACATATCTCATCAGCCACCTATTGGAAGGGACTTTGTGGATCTGAGGCTCTTTCCCCTGTTGCCTCCATCATCCTCCAAATCCCACCAACAGCCGCCGCCTCAGAGCAACTGGTCCTTGTTTGGGAACACACACACCAAAGCACGCAACAGGCTGACCAATACAAGGGGTTAAAAATTGGTGGCCATCTGGGCAAATTTGAGGCTTTTTTAGCCTGACAACTAGCCATCCTCAACAAGGTTGGAAAGTGACAGTGAAGATGAGGCCTCAGAGTCTGATGTTCAAGAGGTGGACATTGAGGAGGTCCAAGGAGAAGACATGAAAGCCTGAGAGGAAGACAACCAAAGCTTTAGTTTCTAGACTATCATTTTACAGATGTATGTTGAAAACATTTTTGGGAGATGCGATGGATCATTGGGGATCATTCAATATTCCCTTTTGTTGTTCAGTGAAATCATCCCATGTGAAGAGAACTCATTTAATTAAAGTTCAATTCGTAACAATTTTTTTACATTTCTATTGGAAGGATTTAATCATTTGCAATTATGTCTACTTATGATAAGGTAAAAGGTTTATGTTTCCTTCTTCATATGATATGGTAAATATATCCAATGCCAAAAACATCTACATTTATATGGTATTCATATTAATTTGCATGTATTTCCATTAATTCCCATATATTCCTGTTAATTCCCATTTATTCCCGCAGAAAGTTTCCACCTCTGAATATTCCCCAAAATGTGCAACCCTGATCTTAATTCGACCTATATTGTCACAGCAAAATAAAATCCTGCAGCAACAGCATTTGAACATTTAGTACATAATGTTGCTTGATTGGTGGTTAGGCTATTAGCTGGCCAAAAGTAGGCTACATGAAAAGTGCATTCCTGTTAATATAATTTGTGTTAGGGTGGGTTTTAAGTGAATTTATGTAAATCACAAAGTTAATCTGTATTTCTTGCTTTGCAGGAAAATTCTCAGCAATAAAAGAGATCAAATTATGATCCTCCATCTGTGTGTGTGTGTGTGTGTGGTAATCTATTAGCCCTCTATAGAAGGTTGTGTGTTAGTAGTGGAGATTCCGTCTGATCAGTTTCACTCACTGTCTGTCTGGTGGAAGTGGACACCATTGATGGGCGACTCAAATTCACTTAGCCAGCCCTACTGACTGTCATTGAATAAATGAATGAAGTATATTTGCTGGCATCAAATGACATGCCTTACTAACTGCCTGGGCAGTGTTGCTGTGCTGACGATAATGATTATGATGACTCTGTGTACTCTACATATATTACCCCCATTGTGCCGATCTGTGGCGTTCACTCCAGTTCAATTTGACTAGGCCTGCGTCTGAAGTAGCACCCTATTCCTTTAATAGTGCACTGCATTTGACCAGAGCTCATTTGACCAGGGTTGTATATAGGGAATAGGGTGCCATTTGTGATGCAGTTTATCCCCCTCTGCTCATGAATGAATCATTCAGAAATGGTCCATAATACCGCCTCGTCCATTTGTTTTTTATCATCACAATAGGATCTAGCACCACTGTATTGATTAATGGTCTTCACTGAACACAACTACAGTTGCAACACACTCATAAACTTCTGATTGATGACAAGCTGATAAACTCAAAGCAAAGCTGGGTAAGATAGTCTTCAATTAAAGATTCCTTAGTTGAAATAGTTTACGGAGTCATGCGCAACACTTTATAGGTGGTGCTGGGCTGTAGGAAACTGCAATCATTTCCTTAGTTGAATCATCAATGCTACTCTAGCCCTTAACGAAGGTTAGGCTGTCATCAAGGTTTTTGATTTGTTGTTTTTCTCAGAGTAGGCCATAATCATCTCAAGTCTGACCATACTTGGGAAACTTGTGGCATGGCCTGTGCTTACGCCATCTAATTAGTACAATTAATCACCTTACGGTCTTCATCATTTACCCACAAACACTGGGAATAATGCCATCTTTGACTATTTCGTCCAACATGAAGTATTAGCCAGTATCCCTTGCAAAAAAGGCAATCAACACTTGAGGTGGAATAGACACTGGGGAAATGCCTGGGAATAACACCATGAATTGGTGTTAGCCTGGCAGTATTTAAAGTGTGCTATTAGGAATCGGTTACATTCAAAATGATGGAACCATTTCCTCCGAGGATTGTATGAACATTTCCCCATTTTTAATGAAGAACATCGGATTTGGTATGATTTTAGACACTGCGAGCAAGCATCCTTTGACAGTCGGTAATGACTGTGGAAATGAGTATAGAGTCCCAGTAAAAAAAATCCAATCAATGTTTGATTCTTCAGAATCCTCTCAGGCCTGCCCTCTCTGTGCCTCTGAAACTGTGCTGTCCCCCCAATGACCAGAACATCAAACTAAAACATTCTCAAACGTCAACGTCAAACTGTTGTTCTTCTTGGAAATGAATGCTTTAAATATGCACGAATATGACTTTTACAGTGGAAAGTTATTCGCATCTCACTATACTAGCCTGCTGAATATTAATGCGTTTTTATTTGTTTGTTTTCTTCACAGAATTTACCTGAGGAGATTCACCTTTTACACTTTGAAGGAGGGATTTATCCAGAAAAGGAGGAAAGGGACACCAGCTTCCCTCTCTCCCAGAGACTTGAAAGACTTTCCTTGGCCTGTGTGTGTTTGTGTGTATATAGGTTGGCCGAGGTGAAGCTTTATTGAGGTACCCTCAGAAGGTGCAGGGGAAAGGCTATGTACTTTAGGAGATGGAGAGAAGGAAAGTAAGGATCGAAAGTTATTGTCGGTCGGGTGGAGAAAAGAAGCACTGTACTGCTTATCTGTTACCTCTGTAAAGACTAAAGAAAGGAGAGAGGAGGAGAAGAGAGGAGGAGGGAGTCTAATCTAGTGGCAGGGCCCAGTCTCGTAGTGACCAGCAACACTGGAAGAACAGCAGCCAGAGAACCTAGAAGGTGGGTAATAAGAGGACCACAAAAAGAGAGGAGAGACTGGGACTGAAGGAGAACCAAAAGGTCGGAGGAGAGGACGGGGAGGAGGAGGCGGCGCATCCCCATGGCGACGGACCCTGGGGAACCCACAGGAACGGAGGACTCTTCGGAGAAACCTGTTGGCGCACGGGAGGAGGAGACGGACCAGGAGGGCAGCAGGAGGGAGAGGACGCACAGCACCCCCTCAGACTTCCCCTCCTCCCAGACCCAGGAGAGGAGAACCGCAGAGGGAGGGGAGACAGGAGGAGGCAGCGGAAGGGGTGGAGGGCCCGGAGAGACCAGGGACAGTAAGGAAGTGGAGCCCCTGGCGGTTAGACCCATGTCTCTCTCCACACCCTCGTCCCCGGCTGCGACTGCGGCGGCTTCAAAGTCAGGGGGTCACGGGCCGAGGCTGAGGAGAGAGAAGCGTTTCTTCAGGAAGAGTGTGGAGATCTGTGAGGAGGACGATGTGGTAGCGGATCCCCCAGTTGTCTCGCACTCCGCCCCCTACCTGGACTCAGTCATCACCCTCGGTGGCACCCAGGTCGCTACCGCCGCCTCTGCAGCCCTGGGACATGACACGGCCGACCACGACCCATCCAACCTCAGCTCCACCCAGGACCCCGGGGCCAAGGACCCCCCCTCTTCCGCCCCACCCCAGACGGGGAAGGAGAGAGACAGGGAGCAGGAGGAGGAGGCAGAGATGAAGGCCGTGGCCACCTCGCCGGGGGGGAGGTTTCTGAAGTTTGACATTGAGCTGGGGAGGGGTGCCTTCAAGACCGTTTACAAAGGCCTGGACACTGAGACATGGGTGGAGGTGGCCTGGTGCGAACTACAGGTGAGAATACTGTGCATTACTCTATGCAAGTCATGGTACTGTATGTAGTAGCCTGGTGCGAACTACAGTACAGGTGAGAACAATTTACAAGCCATATTCTCTAGTTCTATCCATAGAATTACATACAACTATAGAGATCCTATATATTATATCATAGGTTCTTGATTGCAGAAAATGGCTGTTACAGGTGTTTTAAAAAGACAAAATGATCCAGCTTCCCAAGGGGGACATACCCCCCCCACCTTGCCAAACATCCTGGGGATGATAATGGTAACAAAATATTGTGTTGTTTTCTCTGGGCTATTGGAAAAATATATAGTTATTAGTTTTGCATCGAGTTACACACTGACACAGAGTTGCTTGACTCACATAATGCAACAGTCATTTGAAGTCTTCCCTGGAGCTTCTCTTCTCTCTCCTCCCTGGGAAAATCTCAGCCTGTTGTCTGTTTGCTATTCAGACTGTGAGACTGACTCACTACAGCACATTGGAGACAGGTTCATCCCCAATGGCACCCTTTTCCCTACATAGTCCACTCCTTTTGACTAGGGCCCTATTTTTGAGCAGAGCTCTGTGTGCCCTGGTGAAATGGGGAATAGAGTGCAATTTGGGATGAAGCTTGAGACTCACTGCAGCACACTGGAGACATAGACAAAGATAGGGGTGAGAAGAGGGAAAGGAAATACAAGAGAGAAAGAATATTCACTTTTTGTTGCACTCAGGTTGGTTTGAATGACAGAAGCAATGGGAGAAAAAAGGGGGCAACTGTACCCAGGAAACATAAATAATGGTTAAGTAGAGTAGGTACACTCTACATCCCAAAATGGCACCCTATTCCCTACACAGTGCTCTACTTTTGAACAGGGCCCTACACTGTAAAAATAAATCCTGTTGTCACGGTAACTTACTGACAGTAGGTGTGTGTGTGTGTACAGGTAGGGAAAGAGGAACAGTGGCCCTAATGAGAACAAACCTCACCAAGAGATTGAGATGAAGGATAAGGTGAACATAGAAAGAATGTGTAACAGTAGGCCTATGTAGCGAAAGAGGAACTGTGGCCTTGAGAATTACCATTGCCGTAGGGGACTCAGACTCTGTTAACTGTCGTTTAGTGGCACTGAAGGGGTGAAGGCGTGACAAGCTAAAAGTGGGATTATACTCTCACCTGAGCAAGGCTGAACCCTTTACACGGCGGAGCAGCTTGTGATTTAATGACGCTGTCAAGCAACAACCAACGACGTCAAACGTCGTGGGCTCAACTGGCGGGAGACACAAGTTTATTTTCTTGTCTCACTACTTACTGTTCTCAGACACAAAAGAGAAGCTGTGTGATTCGGCAGCTGACTTGTTTGGTGTCTTTGTGTGAAAAGGCTAGTAGGCTAGTTTACCCTGGTCAGAGATGTGTTGGCTTTGGAGCTAATCTTTTGTAGCTAATGCTAAATAGCAGCCGTGTCCAATCTCTGTGTCTGCTTGCCAAAATGTATCCCAGGTTGTATCCCAAATGGCTCCCTATGTAGGGCACTACTTTTGACCAGGGACCATAGGAGATAGGGGGTCATTTGGGATACACTGTCTTAGAGCCAGTGTGTAGGTGGGGTCAATTCCATTTCCATTTTCTTCATTGAAAAGCAATTAGGCAAATTGGCTGGAATTGGCATTTTTTGTTTACTTCCTGAATTGAAATGGAATTGACCCTAACCCTGTGTTAGAGCACTGCTTGTAGGCCTAACCACCTCAATTGTTCTCCTTTACTTTTTAGCTCTGTCCCCCTGTTTTAGAGCATCGCTTTTTAAAACCGTATTTTTTTTGCTTCATTCAGACAGTTTTGAAATTAACATGAAGATAGATGAGAAGGGGAGACACAGTAGGAAGGTTGGGCACAAGTAAGATCTCCCGTCTCCGTGGGCAAAATATACACATATATTATATGTGTTAGCTGGTTGTGTTACCATAAGGTGGTGGGCTGACGCCGAAGACAGTGAAGTGGATCGATCGATGTCGAGCGAGGAGCTGATTTAAAATTGACATTGAAATATTCTGCTGTAAAATATGTTGGCACCTTCAATTCACCTTCAGAAAAAGTATATTTCAACACTGTCTAGCTCAAGCAAATTTGCAAACTGCTGAACTTGGAACCAATCAGAACTTCCGTACATTTCCCTCGTGATAAAGGCAGCCAATGGCCTGCTTCTAAGATGTAAACAGCCTCTGATCTGCTGTCTGTGTGTTAAGAGGAAATAACATTAGCTCCCAAAGACTGAAATAAGATAAATATCTGTTTTTGAGTGAACAGCATGCAATACGAATGGTCTTGATCATATGAAGAGGTAACTTCGTTGACCATTTAGCCAATTTATTGAAAGCTAGCAAATGTTAGTTGACTATCCTAGCCAGCTAATACTGTACATGTCAATGTGCCTGCACAGGAAGCTAGTGTTTCATTAGCTGTGTCTCAGCGAATTCAATTTTGCAGGGGCGCAACTTTCCCTGGGGATGGGGGGGACATGTCTCCTCCAGTATTATCATTGGAATGTGATACAAAACGTGCTTTAGGACCAAGCGGACACCTGGTCCTTTTATATAAAAAAATATTAGAATAATATTATGTCCCATCAAATTCTATAACCAATGTTGTGCCCCTGCAATTCTGAATCATGTTTTGGCATGATTGTCTCATTTCAAGTAACTAGCTGCAGGCTTAAAGAAATGTTAAATTATATTATTTGCATAGAAACACAAATCAAAGCATGTAGTTAGAAAGATTTTTGTGTGTCGTGTATGCTAGAATGGAGGGTTAAAAACGACAGCTGAATATGCATATTAGCTAATACATATGGCATAGCCTACACATGACATGGTATGTGGACTAGAGGTTGACTGATTATGATTTTTCAACGCCAATACCGATTTATTGGAGGACCAAAAAAAGACGATACCGATTAATCGGACGATTTTTATATACAGTGGGGCAAAAAAGTATTTAGTCAGCCACCAATTGTGCAAGTTCTCCCACTTAAAAAGATGAGGCCTGTAATTTTCATCATAGGTACACTTCAACTATGACAGACAAAATGAGATTTTTTTCTCTCCAGAAAATCACATTGTAGGATTTTTAATGAATTTATTTGCAAATTATGGTGGAAAATTAGTATTTGGTCACCTACAAACAAGCAAGATTTCTGACTCTCACATACCTGTAACTTCTTCTTTAAGAGGCTCCTCTGTCCTCCACTCGTTACCTGTATTAATGGCAAAGTGCTGTTTGAATGAATGCTTACGAGCCTGCTGCTGCCTACCACAGCTCAGTCAGACTGCTCTATCAAATATCAAATCATAGACTTAATTATAATAAACACATAGAAATATGAGCCTTTGGTCATTAATATGGTCAAATCCGGAAACTATCATTTAGAAAACAAAACGTTTGTTCTTTCAATGAAATACGGAACCATTCCGTATTTTATCGAATGGGCGGCATCCCTAAGTCTAAATAATGCTGTCACGTTACACAACCTTCAATGTTATGTCATCATTATGTAAAATTCTGGCAAATTAATTGCGGTCATTCTTAGGAAGAAACGCAGTTCACAACGTGCCAGGCGGCCCAAACTGTTGCATATACCATGACTCTGCTTGCACTGAACGCAAGAGAAGTGACACAATTTCCCTAGTTAATATTGCCTGCTAACATGCATTTATTTTAACTAAATATGTAGGTTTAAAAAATATATACTTCTGTGTATTGATTTTTTTTTTTAATGCATTGATGTTTATGGTTAGGTACATTTGTGCAACGAATTAGCTTTTTTTTCCGCAAATGCGCTTATGTAAAAACATCACCCGTTTGGCAAAGTTGAAGTAGGCTGTGATTCGATGATAAATTCACAGGCACCGCATTGATTATATGCAACGCAGGACAAGCTAGTTAAACTAGTAATATCATCAACCATGTGTAGTTAACTAGTGATTATGTAAAGATGTATTTTTTTTTTTTTTTACAAGATAAGTTTAATGCTAGCAACTTACCTTGGCTCCTTTTGACGCTGCACTCGTGTCTGCCACACTGTTTTCTCGTGGATTGCAATGTAATCGGTCATAATCGAAGTCCAAAAAGGCAGATTACCGATTTGTTATGAAATCGGCCCTAACCTCTGTGGACACCCCTTCAAATTAGTGGATTTGGCAGGTGTATAAAGTTATGCACACAGCCATGCAGTCGCCATAGACAAACATTGGAAGTAGATCGGCCCGTACTGAAGAGCTCAGCAACTTTCAACGTGTCACCATCATAGGATGCCATCTTTCCAACAAGTAAGTCAGTTTGTCAAATTTCTGCCCTGCTTGAGCTGCCCCAGTCAACTTTAAGTGCTGTTATTGTGAAGTGGAAACGTCTAGGAGCAACAACGGCTCAGCCGCGAAGTGGTAGGCCACACAAGCTCACAGAACGGGACTGCCGAGTGCTGAAGCGCGTAGCGGGTAAAAAACGTCTGTCCTCAGTTGCAGCACTCACTACCGAGTTCCAAACGGCCTCTGAAAGCAACGTCAGCACAAGAACTGTTCGTCGGGAGCTTCATGAAATGGGTTTCCATTGCCGAGCATCTGCACACAAGCCTAAGATCATCATGCGCAATGCCAAGTGTTGGCTGGAGTGTTGTGAAGCTTGCTGCAATTGGACTCTGGAGAAGTGGAAACGCATTCAATGGCGTTTGGGGAAGGCCCTTTCCTGTTTCAGCATGACAATATCCCTGTGCACAAAGCAAGGTCCATACAGAAATGGTTTGTTGAGATCGGTGTGGAAGAACTTGACTGGCCTGCACAGAGCCCTGACCTCAACCCCATCGGACACCTTTGGGATGAATTGGAACGCAATACGTCCCCGCAGCAAGTCCTCTGGTCGTGTTTATTGTACCACCAGAGAAGGAACTAGTATTGTACCTATTCTGCTTTTTCCCTTATCTCAAGTAATGAAAGCAGTGTTTTTTTTATCCCACTGTAGGCCTATCCCAACTTATGAAAACTGTTGAGAGAGGGAGGGAGAGCGAGGGAGAGCAGGATGGAAGGAGAGCATGGGTGGGAGGGAGGGATGGAGAAGGGTATGGAAGGAGAAAGCATTGGAGATAGAGGGATAATAAGAGGTAGAATGACGGAGTTAGAGACCGATGAGCCAAAAAGAGGATTAACATGGCATCACTCCCAGAGAGTGGCCGTGTGGCTAATACTAACCTAACACACGCACAAACACACATCCTTGTCTGGTCACACACACACAGATGGATCCACTGGCACAGATAATACAGTCACTATATCTCATGGCCTGCATTTCCTCCCTGCTGCTCCCTAGTCCTGTTAACTCTGTTACATAAAGGACAGGTGTTGATGATGAAGATAATTGTGAGGTAGTTGACACCATAACATGTATACACAGCAGCAAACACACACACACATTATGCATGTTGTACGTGAGACACACTCTAAGTATGTACCTGTCCTCACACCCACACAGAGAATCACTCCAGAAACAGGGATTAGCTCTGCTAATGCACCTTGAAAGAGAGAATGGGTGAGGGAAGTTCACAGTGCGAACACTGTCTCAGTCACAGCGTCTCTTCTTTCCTCTCCCTCATTTCACTCCTCCTTCCTCTCCCTTCACCTCACAAATTCTCTGCTAAAAGGGCAACTCTATATATCCCCCAGGCTAACATTTCAGCTTTCAGCTCTAATTTACCACATTCATAAGCTAAGAACGTTCATCGGTGTGTCTGTGTGCGTGCAATTGTGTGTGTGTGTATGCCCCCCCCCCCCCCCCCCCCCCCCCCCCCCCACTTGTCTCTCCCGTTGTCTGTCAGAGTGAGTATACAGAGTGATCCAGGGAGTTAATTACAGTGGGTGCCTGTCAGGCGGGAACAAAAATCCTGCACCGACAGCACAACTAACTGGTCTGGGGTGGTCTGGGCTGGGGCAGCAACCCACACAGACCCACCCCAACCCTCTCCAGTCCTGTCAGCCCACTGAGCCCAGACCGGCCTAACCCAATCCAGCTCAGCCCAAATCCACCCTGTGTTTTGGGAATGTATTTGTGTGTGTGTGTGTGTGTGTGTGTGTGTGTGTGTGTGTGTGTGTGTGTGTGTGTGTGTGCGTGTGCGTGTTTGGAATGAGCCAGCCAGCCAGGGGAGGGATGGCTGGATGGAGCTAGTCTAGCCTACAGAGTCTAGTGTAGCAGAAGTAACCTGTCCAGGAATGACCGGTTCCGACCAGTCAGTGGATGGAACCGCATTGAGGTCCGCTTTACAGCAGTGAAAGGTTGCTTAGGGCCAACTTACCGCAGTAAAAGGTTGCTATGTGACAATTGTTAGGGATGTCGGAGTGATTTAAAGTGTCTTCTTAGAACAGCAGGCAGCCTGGACCCCTGGGGATTTTCCTTAGTATTTATGTCCTGTCCAGACACAGACAGAGGGACTAATGCTCACACACACACACGCACACACATACTGACTAATGAACGCATGCACACAGACACACACACTTTCACAGGGTTAATGCTTATATATCAAAAGCACCTCAATCACAGTTGCTTCCTTCTAGAGGAGGGGTCAAACAACCATTTGGAGCCTGAGTGAAGCGAGATTTGGTTCTGGGTGCTTTAATCTTCGTTAGATACAAATTAATACAGGTTTTTTCGTGTGTGTGTGTGTTTGTTTACTCAGCTCAGAACCTGTGAAGGGAAGAGGAGACCCTCTATTATTGGATTACTGCCAAAGATCAAAGGTCAAACAACCACACAATGATAATCTCGTAGCACAGATAAGTTTAGGAAAGGCAGATCTTAAAGGGCCCTTATAGTCCAGTGGGGAGAAACAAGGTCTGGAGACCTTGTGGTATCATGGTTTGGCCAGGGTAGGCCATCATTGTAAATAAGAATTTGTTCTTAACTGACTTGCCTAATTAAATAAAGATCAAATAAATAAAAGTGTTCTTTATAATCCAGTGGGGAGAAACAGTATGGAGACCCAGTTAGTTACATGTTGTATCATGCATTTTCAGTCAGCTCAGCCCCTCGATTGGATTATACTGGATTACGCTATAGGAGTCAAAGGTCATAATCATGATAATCCCATAGCACTACCATTTCATTGTGTCGACTGGTTCAGATACCATTGGTAGTTTACACTAAAGAGACATACAGTCAATTTTGTTCATATTTGACAAAAAAAACATGAATTGCTGAATTGTTGTTGTTAGTGGTGCAGTAGTTGAGTAGGTTGATAGTGTTTCAGTATTGCAAGAAGAAGACGCCAGTTGTGAGGGAGTGGCTGGCTCTTTGTCTTCAACTTTACATCTCAGTCTGAAGCCTGATGGAAAACCGTCCAATGTTACACACCAGTAGAGTTCAGATTTATTTGATAAGAAATGAACCAGCAAAAGTACAAGCCATACTATTGATTCATGACTAAAATAGTACAAATGGAATTGATTAGACCAGCCTGCAATTATTTATTAGTCCAGATTAGAATCGATCTGTCCAGATTAGAATCGATCTGACCAGATTGACCAGACGTTTTCAACTAGGCTAGTGATAGTCAAACTGTGGCCCAGGGGCCATATCTGGTGCACCATGACCCAATGGACATTTGGCCCCTTTCATCGAACTGTGAGCTCACAGCAAAGCATGATGTTATACGAATCATTGATTGTTATGACGTATGGTTGGTTGGACTGGGAATTGCCAGGGACCTCACAATTTGATATTATTGCGATACTTAGGTACCAATACAATATGTATTGCGATTCTCAAGATTCTATGTATAGCAATTTGATTGCTCATGAGAAGATTTTTTTTATCAGTCATGGGAATAAAAGTGCAGAAAACATGTTGATTCATGACTCAAAGAAAATGGAGAACAAGCTATAGGATTAAAAATACCGGCGTTTTGGCTCCGGTACAGCTAGCTAATGCTACCAAGAGCGTGCATTATAAGAAGCAGGTGTGAGTGCAAGGAAACATATATATATATATATATATATATATATATATATATATATATATATATATATATATATATATATATATACATACATACATACATACATACATACATACATACATACAGTGCCAGTCAAAAGTTTGGACACACCTACTCATTCAAAGGTTTGTCTTTATTTTTACTATTTTCTACATTGTAGAATAATAGTGAAGACATCAAAACTATGAAATAACACATGTGGAATCATGTAGTAACCAAAAAGGTGTTTAAACAAATCAACATATATTATATTTGAGATTCTTCAAAGTAGCCACCCTCACACCTGCGCTTATTGTTTTCTTTCTGGCAGTGATTATACTGAGAGCAGCTATTTCAAAGAAGGAGTCTACTTGCAATAACTGGGATCTGTGGTTATTTTTGTTAAAATGTAAACGTCACCAACATAGATCTTCATCATCATAAATGACAGTCTTCTCCCTGGCCTGTACAGAACACTCTTTGTAAACTAGCATTCCTTGGACAGCCATAGACGGACTGTACAAAACATTAAGAGCCACACTCTCTTTCCATGACATAGACTGACCCAGGTTAATCCAGCTGAAAGCGACGATCCATTATTGGTTTCACTTGTTAAAGCCACTTCAATCAGTGTAGATGAAGGGGAGGAGACGGATTTTTAAGCCTTGAGACAATTGAGACATGGATTGTGTGTGTGCCATTCAGAGGGTGAATGGGCAAGACAAAAGATTTAAGTGCCTTTGAACGGTGTATGAAGGTAGGTGCCAGGCACATTGCTGGGGTTTTCACACTCATCAACTTCCCGTGTGCATCAAGAATGGTTCACCACCCAGGGGACATCCAGCCAACTTGACACAACTGTGGGAAGCATTGGAGTCAACATAGGCCAGCATCCCTGTGGAACGCTTTCGACATCTTGTGGAGTCCATGCCAAGACAAATTGAGGCTGTTCTGAGGGCAAAATACATGTCTCCAAGCATAGAAGTTACAGCACATATAAGGATTATTATGGTAAAGAATTTTCTCTCTGTACAGACAGCTAACACCAGAGCAATATCTAAATGTCTATATTTGGCCTCACACCCTTCGTGAATCACCATTGCTTAGCCTATAGACTCAACATCACCTTGATATGCATCCAACGTCCTCTCGTAATATCTTCTGGTGCTGGTTAATTGGAAACGAAACCCCAGGGTGTGATTTTAGATGTTAATTAAGTATTGATCAGAGGCACCCTGAACTCTTCAGACGGGAATCACCTCTCCTTGTCATTAATCCTTAAGTCTATTGACTCATCCAATATAAGTAACATAATAATCAATATAAGTAACATAATAATAAAATCATCATCAAAATTCATCAGTTTAAGCTAGAGATACTTTTGTGTATGTATAGAGTATGTGGACACCCCTTCAAATTAGTGGATTTGGCTATTTCAAATTTCTGCCTTGTTAGAGCTGGCCCGATCAACTGTAAGTGCCATTATTGTGAAATGGAAACATCTAGGAGCAACAGCGGCTCAGCCGTGAAGTGGTAGGCCACACAAGCTCACAGAACGGGCCTGCCTTGTGCTGAAGTGCGTAGCCCGTAAAAATCGTCTGTCCTCGGTTGCAACACTCATTACCGAGTTCCAAACTGCCGCTGGAAGCAACGTCAGCACAATAACTGTTTGTCTGGAGCTTCATGAAATGGGTTTCCATTGCCGAGCAGCCGCACCACGCTTCACCATCTGGCAGTCCAACGGACTAATCTTGGTTTGCCAAATGCCAGGAGAACACTACCTACCCCGATGCATAGAGCGAACTGTAAAGTTTGGTGGAGGAGGAATAATGTTCTGGGGATGTTTTTCATGCTTCGGGCTAGGCCTCTTAGTTCCAGTGAAAGAAAATCTTAACACTACAGCATACAATGACATTCTAAACGATTCTGTGCTTCCAACTTTGTGGCAACAGTTTGGGGAAGGCCCTTTCCTGTTTCAGCATGACAATGCCTCCGTGCACAAAGCAAGGTCCATACAGAAATGGTCTGTCGAGATCGGTGTGGAAGAACTTAACTGGCCTGCACAGAGCCCGGACCTCAACCCCATCAGACACCTTTGGGATGAATTGAAACGCCGACTGCGAGCCAGGCCTTATCACCCAACGTCAGTGCCCGACCTCACTAATGCTCTTGTGGCTGAATGGAAGCAAGTCTCCACAGGTATGTTCCAACACCTAGTGTAAAGCCTTCCGGGAAGAGGCTGTTATAGCAGCATATTAATGCCCATGATTTTGGAATGAGATGTTCGACGAGCAGGTGTACTGTCACACTACATAACGAAATGTATGTGATTTTATTTTCTTTTGCTTGGGCAATTCAGCGCATCCGCCTATGTTGGCCTTCCGCATGTGCGGTGGAAGGTGACCAAGCTACAGTGGTGTTTTTTTTAATAGTACACGCAATACACCAGTCTCAAAGTCAACAGTGAAGAGGCGACTCCGGGATGCTGGCCTTCTAGGCAGAGTTCCTCTGTCCAGTGTCTGTGTTCTTTTGCCCGTCTTAATCTTTTCTTTTTATTGGCCAGTCTGAGATATGTATTTTTCTTGCAACTCTGCCTAGAAGTCCAGCATCCTGGAGTCGCCTCTTCACTGTTGAGTTACTATTTAATGAAGCTGCCAGTTGAGGACTTGTGAGGACCTGCCGTTTCCAGCTACAATAGTCATTTACAAAATTAACAATGTCTACACTGTATTTCTGATCAAATGTATATTATTTTAATGGACAAAACATGTGCTTTTCTTTCAAAAACAAGGACATTTCTAAGTGACCCCAAACTTTTGAACGGTGGTGTATATGGTGTGTATCGATATTTTCATTGACAACATTCCAAGATTTGAAAGATACACATTACCAGACAACTCCTTTTTTCTGTATGTACAATTTAGGTCAGCTATGCTGGCATATGGAGTCCCTTGGGAAACCTAACCATCCAATTTTTGGGATTTATAAATAAATTATTTGGGCTCCTGAAAGGACTGATCTCTATTATATATTAACAACTTTTGTAAAGCTCATATTCTGAGCTAGCTATTAAAAAAGTATTGTCTACAGAACTAATTGAATCTGAACAACCCTTTAACTGGAACAGAATATGGAAAAATGTTATCTTGGCGTACTGTAATCTGAACCATCAATTTATACATTTTAAGTTTGTTCAGACTGTATTTAACACCAAGGAAATGTTTGATGATGAAATTGTCCCCTAAATAAGGTAGGCGCATTCCTTCATGTGATGTGGGAGTGGGAAACATTGTTTCCTGGTGGAGAGGGAAGATGTGGGCTGAGGTGGATGGACTGAGAGGGAGAATGGCTTGGGGTTATCTTTGTATGCATTTCTTTGATTGATTTTGTACCTCTAACCCCCCCCTGTCCCCCCCCCCAAAACTAGACAAAAAATAGGTCACAATCTCCTCAATCTCCTGCATAGACCTGAGGTGTTACAGTTATATGTGAAATATAATTTTCTGTCAGGCAAGCAGGGATACCTGGGGCGGCAGGTAGCCTAGGGGTTAGAGCATTGGGCCAGTAACCGAAAGTTTGCTAGATCGAATCCCCGAGATGTCAAGGTAAACATCTGTCGTTCTGCCCCTGAACAAGGCAGTAAACCCACTGTTCCTAGGCCGTCATTGTAAATAAGAATTTGTTCTTAACTGACTTGCCTAGTTAAATAAAGGTTAAATAAAATAAAACAATTGTAAGAAGGGGAGGCACCATATGTGAATGTGGCCCCTCACTGGTAACATATCCGATTTGTTTCCACTTTACCGACTAGGCAATGCTGTATGTTAGCTAAATGTATATTACGTGGGTGATTTTTGTTTTACTGTCTGACTGCTGTGCTTGACTTTGGCAGGAGCTCACCGAAGCTGAGTACCTGCACATCAAATGTTCTACTGCTTGAGCATCTGTTCCTCTTATAAAATAATAGCTCAAAAGCATTGTGGCGCTCCTGCACCTAAATATAAACCGTACCGGCACACAAAATGAGTACCGGAACCTATTTCAGTCCAAGTCAAGCACTGTTTGACTGACTGTGACTCGTAGCCTCATTGGATGACCTTCTGCTTAACAGGTGTCTGGGCAAAAACAGTCTCCTGGTTTGGTTGGGGTCACGTCTTAATCTGTTTACAAGCCTTTGGCTTGTGACTGTGGCCTGTGAGTAACCGGCCAGGAACTGGGACTGGAGAGGCAGTGCCACAGCATATTATCAAACAGGCTGTCTTAATGTATTTTTTGAACCTTTTATTTAACTAGATAATTCAGTTAAGAACAAACACTTATTTACAATGACAGCCTACCCCGGCCAAACCCTCCCTTAACCCAGACGACGCTGGGCCAATTGTGAGCCGCGCTATGGGACTCTCGATCACGGTCGGTTGTGATACAGCCCGGGACCTAACCCGGGTCTGTGGTGATGCTTCTAGCACTGCAATGCACATTATCAAACAGAACATATTTTGTTTACATACACATTTTATACATTTAGCCGCACTGCTTCTTGACACAATGCCCACTTAACCCGGAAGCCAGCCGCACCAATGTGCCGGAGGAAACATCGTACACCTGGCGACCGTGTCAGCGTGTACTGCACCCGGCCCACCACAGGAGTCGCTAGTGCACGATGGGACAAGGACAAGGACATCCCTGCCGGCCAAAACCACAAGACATGTCTGTCGCCTCATGGGTCTCCCGGTCGCAGCTGGTTGCGACAGAGCCTGGACTCAAACCCAGAATCTCTAGTGGCACAGCTAGCACTGCGATCCAGTGCCTTACAGGCTGACTACACCGCTCGCGTCGCGTGCGTGAGCGTTGCAAAATAAATTCAGAAAACTATGTTATTCAATTATTGCACCTACACTGCTCGCGCACACCAACGAGCGTCTGCGTTGCCAAGGGCTAAAATAGAAATCAGTTCTATTTCTGATGCAGATCGCGCTGCAAGTCCTGCCTCTCCCATCTCCTCATTTGTTTATAGAAGCAGGTACCCACGTGCCGTCTCCTCATTGGTTATACCCATGTGGGTGACTGAAAGACGAACGAGGTCAGTGGCGGTAATTGACCTAATTTATGAAAGTTGCCAATCGCAATATAAAGTCAAGAGAAGAAAAGGCCTGGAAAGAAGAGAGATTACTAGAAACGATTCGGTTGACCGTTTTATACGTGGATTAATTGGCGGCGTAGAGGACCTTGTACATTTCAGGTAAAATAACAACTCTATGTTTATATCCCAGGACAAATTAGCTAGCAACAGCAAGCTAGCTAAATAGGACAGATTAAAATTAGCTAGCAAGTGCAAGCTAACTAGCTAAATTGACATAAATGTTTAATGCTTTTCGACCTGTCCCGAAATTAATATAATTGGTTCAGAGTTTGTTTTGATATTTTGTGTCGTGTCGTGATCGTGTTTGGTGTGGTGGGACAAAATAAATGTATGCAGAATGGCGCACGCACGCAGCCGGTTTGCGTTCCGTGTTAGACCACTGCGCCACTCGGGAGGCCCTGCATACAAAGTTACAGGCTTGTCACATTACCAAAACAACACATCGCCAAACAGCACATTACACATACGCATACAAAGTTACAGGCTTGTCACATTACCAAAACAACACATCGCCAAACAGCACATTACCCATACGCATACAAAGTTACAGGCTTGTCACATTACCAAAACAACACATTGCCAAACAGCACATTACCCATACGCCTTACTTTACACAAACACATTATCAAACACCTTAGTTAACACATTACCGAATACTTTTTATTGGATTTAATGGTCAACAATAGCCATGTCAGACATTCAATCTTATTGACAAGTTTTATTGTTCACTGCAACTCAGGGACTCAATGCTACAATACACATTACCAAACACATTGCCACACTGAGAATACAGATCATTATTAGTACACGTACAAACGTTGTGTAATGTATTTATCTCTTGTTTTCCTCTGACAGCTACAGCCAGGGGGTGTTTTGGTTTAGGAGCTCAAAATAGCTGTGTTACAACAACCAGCTAAGTGGTGCAACTACATTCATAGTCTACCTCCCAAATGGCACCCTGTTACCTATATAGTCCACTACTTCTGACCAGGGCCTATGGGGAATAGGGTGCCAATGGGTTGAAGTCATTGATCAACTGCACAAGTACTGGACTATTTTCTTTCTTTCTGCTTGCATTTTGTATTTATATTTTGATGTGCTTATTTTCTGTAATATATGTAATTCAGGGCTCATCTGTGAAAGAGATCTTGGTCTCAATATGACTGCCTGATAAAATAAATGTTAAATAAATAAATAAAATATTGATGACCCTACTGACAGTCGATAATAGTCTATTTTGTTATGTAGAAGCAGTAGGTGTTGTATAGATTATTACATGGATGCGTTCCAAAATTGCACCCTATTCCCTAAATAGTACACAACTTTTGACCAGGGCACTGTGAGCACCCTAATGAGCACTATATAGGGAATAGGGTGCTGTTTGAGACACACACCATATGTATCACACCACTTAGTAACAAGGATATTCACTCAGAGGGACTGCAGAGAGACACCCACAGCCTGCTGTATACAATAGGCCTCTTTCATAGCTTCTCAGTTCCCTCGCTCTTTCTCTCCATTTTCTTCCTCTGTTTCTCTCTCTTTGTTACTCTGTTGCTCCCTCCATTTGTCTCGTGGTCAACTTGATCTTACAAGTCTGTCTATTTTCCTCCACCTTTTTTAATTATGTCCTGTTTGTTTCTGTTTTTTTTACTCTTATTTTACCAGGTAAATTGACTGTTCTCATTTACAGCAACGACCTGGGGAATAGTTACAGGGTAAAGGAGGGGGGGGGGATGAACGAGCCAATTGGATGCTGGGGATGATTATGAGGTAGAAAATGATGGTATGAGGGCCAGAGTGGAAATTTAGCCAGGACACCGGGGTTAACACCCCTACTCTTATTATAAGTGCAATGGGATCCTTAATGACCACGGAGAGTCGGGACACCCTTTTAACGTCCCATCCGAAAGACGGAACCCTACACTGAGCAATGTCTCAAACGTGTGTTTGTCCTTCACCTACTTTATCACATCGTATACTCCCAGTTTGTTTGCTTTGCTGGAGAAAGAAAGTGTGTAAATATTTTCATAGCCTAGTAGTTTTAGTATATCACATAGTATCGATTTTTCTCATGTGTATCTAGTAGCTGGCCCGCGTACTGTGAAATGTGATTCTGGGTTCTGAGAATACATACACTACCTTTCAAAAGTTTGGGGTCACTTAGAAATATCCTTCTTTTTGAAAGAAAAGCAAAAAAATGTGTCCATTTTAGAATAACATCAAATTGATCAGAAATACAGTGTAGACATTGTTAATGTTGTGAATGACTATTGTAGCTGGAAACGGCAGATTTTTTGGGGGGGGGGGGATCTACATAGGCTTACAGGGGCCCCTTATCAGCAACCATCACTCCTGTGTTCCAATGGCACGTTGTGTTAGCTAATCCAAGTTGGTCATTTTAAAAGGCTAATTGATCATTAGAAAACCCCTTTGCAATTATGTTAGCACAGCTGAAAACTGTTGTTCTGATTTAAAGAAGCAATAAAACTGGACTTCTTTAGACTAGTTGAGTATCTGGAGCATCAGCATTTCTAGGTTCGATTACAGGCTCAAAATGGAAAAAAATAAAGTACTTTCTTCTGAAACTCGTCAGTCTATTCTTGTTCTGAGAAATGAAGGCTATTCCATGCGAACAATTGCGAAGAAACTGCAGATCTCGTACAACGCTGTGTACTACTCCCTTCACAGAACAGCACAAATTCACTAACCAGAATAGAAAGAGGAGTGGAAGGTCCCAGTGCACAACTGAGCAAGAGGACAAGTACATTTGTGTCTAGTTTGAGAAACAGACACCTCACAAGTCTTCAACTGGCAGCTTCATTAAATAGTACCCACAAAACACCAGTCTCAACGTCAACAGTGAAGAGGCGATTCTGGGATGCTGGCCTTCTAGGCAGAGTTGCAAAGAAAAAGCCATATCTCAGACTGGCCAATAAAAATGGCCAGTCTGACGTTGAGACTGGTGTTTTGCGGGTACTAAACTCAGCAAAAAAAGAAACGTCCCTTTTTCAGGACCCTGTCTTTCAAAGATAATTCGTAAAAATACAAATTAATTCACAGATCTTCATTGTAAAGGGTTTAAACCCTGTTTCCCATGCTTTTTCAATGAACCATAACCAATTAATGAACATGCACCTGTGTAATGGTCGTTAAGACACTAACAGCTTACAGACGGGAGGCAGTTAAGGTCATAGTTATGAAAACTTAGGACACTAAAGAGGCTCTGAAAATGACCAAAAGAAAGATGCCCAAGGTCCCTGCTCATCTGCGTGAACGTGCCTTAGGCATGCTGCAAGGAGGCTTGAGGACTGCAGATGTGGCCAGGGCAATATATTGCAATGTCCGTACTGTGAGACGCCTAAGACAGCGCTCCAGGGAGACGGGACGGACAGATGATCGTCCTTGCAGTGGCAGACCACGTGTAACAACATCTGCACATGTTCGGATGTACCGATCCTCAAACCTGTGGGACAGGTACAGAATAACAACTGCCCGAGTTACACCAGGAATGCACAATCCCTCCATCAGTGCTCAGACTGTCCGCAAAAGGCTGAGAGAGGCTGGACTGAGGGCTTGTAGGTCTGTTGTAAGGCAGGTCCTCATCATCACCGGCAACAACGTCACCCATGGGTACAAACCCAAGTCTGATGGCCTTGAGATAGAAGCTGTTTTTCAGTCTCTCGGTCCCTGCTTTGATGCACCTGTACTGACCTCGCCTTCTGGATGATAGCGGGGTGAACAGGCAGTGGCTCGGGTGGTTGTTGTCCTTGATGATCTTTATGGCCTTCCTGTGACATCGGGTGGTGTAGGTGTCCTGGAGGGCAGTTGTCCTGGAGGGCAGACCTCACTACCCTCTGGAGAGCCTTACGGTTGTGGACGGAGCAGTTGCCGTACCAGGCGGTGATACAGCCCGACAGGATGCTCTCGATTGTGCATCTGTAGAAGTGCACATCTGTAGGGGGGTGCTCCCTCTGCTGTTTCCTGAAGTCCACAATCATCTCCTTTGTTTTGTTGACGTTGAGTGTGAGGTTATTTTCCTGACACCACACTCCGAGGTCCCTCACCTCCTCCCTGTAGGCCGTCTCGTCGTTGTTGGTAATCAAGCCTACCACTGTAGTGTCGTCCGCAAACTTGATGATTGAGTTGGAGGCGAGCATGACCACGCAGTCGTGGGTGAACAGGGAGTACAGGAGAGGGCTCAGAACGCACCCTTGTGGGGCCCCAGTGTCGAGGATCAGCGGGGTGGAGATGTTGTTACCTACCCTCACCACCTGGGGCGGCCTGTCAGGAAGTCAAGTACCGAGTTGCACAGGGCGGGGTCGAGACCCAGGGTCTTGATTTTGGAGGGTACTATGGTGTTGAATGCTGAGCTGTAGTCGATGAACAGCATTCTCACATAGGTATTCCTCTTGTCCAGATGGGTTAGGGCAGTGTGGTTGCGATTGTGTCGTCTGTGGACCTATTGGGGCGGTAAGCAAATTGGAGTGGGTCTAGGGTGTCAGGTAGGGTGGAGGTGATATGGTCCTTGACTAGTCTCTCAAAGCACTTCATGATGACGGAAGTGAGTGCTACAGGGCGGTAGTCGTTTAGCTCAGTTACCTTCGCTTTCTTGGGAACAGGAACAATGGTGGCCCTCTTGAAGCATGTGGGAACAGCAGACTGGGATAAGGATTGATTGAATATGTCCGTAAACACACCAGCCAGCTGGTCTGCTCTGAGGACGCGGCTGGGGATGCCGTCTGGGCCTGCAGCCTTGCGAGGGTTGACACGTTTAAATGTTTTACTTACGTCGGCTGCAGTGAAGGGGAGCCCACAGGTTTTGGTAGCGGGCTGTGTCAGTGGCACTGTATTGTCCTCAAAGCGAGCAAAGAAGTTGTTTAGTCTGTCTGGGAGCAAGACATCCTGGTCCGCGACGGGGCTGGTTTTCTTTTTGTAATCCGTGATTGACTGTAGACCCTGCCACATACCTCTTGTGTCTGAGCCGTTGAATTGCAACTCTACTTTGTCTCTATACTGACGCTTAGCTTGTTTGATTGCCTAGCGGAGGGAATAGCTACACTGTTTGTATTCGGTCATGTTTCCGGTCACCTTGCCCTTGTTAAAAGCAGTGGTACGCGCTTTCAGTTTCGCGCGAATGCTGCCATCAATCCATGGTTTCTGGTTCGGGAATGTTTTAATAGTTATTGTGGGTACAACATCGTCGATGCACTTTCTAATGAACTCGCTCACCGAATCAGCGTATTCGTCAATGTTGTTGTTGGACGCAATGCAGATCATATCCCAATCCACGCGATCGAAGCAGTCTTGAAGCGTGCAATCAGATTGGTCGGACCAGCGTTGAACAGACCTGAGCGCGGGAGCTTCTTGTTTTAGTTTCTGTCTGTAGGCTGGAAGCAACAAATGGAACTTGTGGAACTTGTTCAGTTTTTGTCTCAGTTTTTGAATCTTATGTTCATACAAATATTTACGATTTATTTATTTTTTTACCCCCTTTCCCCCCAATTTCGTGGCATCCAATTGTTAGTAGTTACTGTCTTGTCTCATCGCTACAACTCCCGCACGGACTCGGGAGAGGCGAAGGTCGAGAGCGTCCTCCGAAACACAACCCAACCAAGCCGCACTGCTTCTTAACACAGCGCGCATCCAACCCGGAAGCCAGCCGCACCAATGTGTCGGAGGAAACACCGTACACCTTGCGACCTGGTTAGCATGCACTGCGCCTGGTCCGCCACAGGAGTCGCTAGTGCGCGATGAGACAAGGATATCCCTGCTGGCCAAATCCTCCCTAACCCGGGTGACGCTAGGCCAATTGTGCGCCGCCCCATGGGCCTCCCGGTCGCGGCCGGCTGCGACAGAGCCTGGGCTCGAACCCAGAGTCTCTGGTGGCACAGCTAGCACTGCGATGCAGTGCCTTAGACCACTGCGCCACCCGGGAGGCCCTTACACATGTTACGTTTGCTGAAAATAAACGCAGTTGACAGTGAGAGGACATTTATTTTTTTGCTGAGTTTATTTAATGAAGCTGCCAGTTGAGGACTTGTTAGGCGTCTGTTTCTCAAACTAGACACTTTAATGTACTTGTCCTCATGCTTAGTTGTGCACCGGGGCCTCCCACTCCTCTTTCTGTACTGGTTAGAGCCAGTTTGTGCTGTTCTGTGACAGGAGTAGTACACAGCGTCGTACGAGATCTTCAGTTTCTTGGCAATTTCTCGCATGGAATAGCCTTAATTTCTCAGAACAGGAATTGACTGACGAGTTTCAGAAGAAAGTACTCTGTTTTTTTCCATTTTGAGCCTGTAATCGAACCTAGAAATGCTGATGCTCCAGATACTCAACTAGTCTAAAGAAGTCCAGTTTTATTGCTTATTTAATCAGAACAACAGTTTTCAGCTGTGCTAACATGATTGCAAAGGGGTTTTCTAATGATCAAGTAGCCTTTTAAAATGATCAACTTGGATTAGCTAACACAACATGCCATTGGAACACAGGAGTGATGGTTGCTGATAATGGGCCTATGTGCGCCTATGTAGATATTCCATTACAAATTAGCTGTTTCCAGCAAAAATAGTCATTTACAACATTAACAATGTCTACACTGTATTTCTGATCAATTTGATGTTATTTTAAAGTGACAAAAATGTGCTTTTCTTTCAAAAAGGACATTTCTAAGTGATCCCAAACTTTTGAACGGTAGTGTATATATCAATGAGATTTCCTTTCCATTGTCAGCATTAATAAATAGTATTGTATGTTGGTATGTTAAGCAGTCTTCATAATTAATGTTTTATTTATGCAGCCCCTATGCATCTATTCCCCTGCCTTTTCATATTATAGAGAGCAGATGTGTGTGTTTCTTCTTTGTGCGTGTGTGCATGTATGTTTGTCTTTTGCCACATTGACATGACTGAACTGATTATGGTGATAATTGACCCCAGTGACCTTTGCTTACCCCAGATCATCTGACCGGACACTGGAAACCACACAATAGATACACAGGGGAGAGCTGCCGGATGCGCAGAGAATATGGAGTTAGACAGCCAGACAGACGGCCAGACAATAGACACACAGACGACAAGCGGTGACACAGACTGATGCTCTGATTATGCACACTGACAGATGACTGTGAGACTAGTCTGTAATCAACAGAAACCAACGCACAAAATCAGACACTGTTAGGGAGTTAGCTACACAGATGTAGAGACACCGTTGTTAAACAGTTCAATGCAGGGACACAGACTAACCGAAAGGCATAGGCCTACTGCACAGACAGCCACTGAGACCCAGACTGACACATCAAGCCATTCAGACAGTGAAACAGCAGGGAGTCGAGGCAAAGGGGCAGGCCCAAGTCCAGGATATTATTTTTAGCTCTGACAATAAAGCAGCAATCTTGCTGTTGACGCTCAGTTCAAGCTAGCGAATACAGGAGAGAGAGAGGGATGACAGTGCCAAGAGGGAGGAGAAGGAGAGGAGGCGGGGGAGAAGAGGAGAGAGGTGGCCTTCACTTCCAGAAAAGGACATTGAGTTGGAAGAAATGGATCTTAGACTACACGATGCAGAGACAAAGCGAGAGGGAGAGACTAGGGGAGGGATTTAATGAGGGAAACTGCATTACATGGAAATCAGAAGTAAATCTGATTTAGAATTAAATGTTTGCAGTAGTAGCCCCTCTCCCTTCAGAGAGTAATTCATGAACACAGAGCCTAGAGGTAAATGGAAAGCAACATATTATGAATGCTATTTTAGGGATTTCTGGCCATGGCCAGAATCCCACTGACCATTTAACCATTTAAATCTGTTTGTTTTCATGTACTTGACAGGTGCTAGTGAGGAGATGATAGTTGTTTTCATGTACTTGACAGGTGCTAGTGAGGAGATGATAGTTGTTTTCATGTACTTGACAGGTGCTAGTGATTAGATGATAGTTGTTTTCATGTACTTGACAGGTGCTAGTGAGGAGATGATAGTTGTTTTTATGTACTTGACAGGAGCTAGTGAGGAGATGATTGTTGTTTTCATGTACTTGACAGGAGCTAGTGAGGAGATGATTGTTGTTTTCATGTACTTGACAGGTGCTAGTGATTAGATGATCGTTGTTTTCATGTACTTGACAGGAGCTAGTGAGGAGATGATTGTTGTTTTCATGCACATCTTTGTTTTGTAGTTTCTTTGTTTGTTTTGCGATATGGCCTTGCCTTGTCACCACTTGTTGCAATTGTCACGTCTGTTGTTTCCCGCCTCATGTCATGACCTTTGGTTGTTGTCCTATTCAGACTATAGCGTGATGTTGAATGATGCGTAAGAGACCACAAGTGGCAAGGTCAACAGAGGTCAAAACGACCACTAAAAAAAACACAATGCTTGCTTTGTTCTTTTAACGATGACAATTGTTAGAACAGCTGCCATTTGGAAAATGACTAAGCTATAAATGTATAGTCACTCAGCGGTTCATAGTGGTATATTATTTGCTTATTTGGCTTTTTATAATGGTGGTTTGAGCTCTGAATGCTGATTGGCTGAAAGTATACCACAGGTTTTACTCTTCTAATTACATTGGTAACCAGTTTATAATAGCAATACGGCACCTCGGTGGTATATGGCCAATATACCACAGATAAAGGCTGTATCCAGACACTCCCCGTTGCGTCGTGCATAAGAACAGCCCTTAGCCTTTGTATATTGGCCATATACCACACCCCCTCAGGCCTTTATTGCTTACTGTAAGTAACCAACAGAGGGCCCAGTCAGTAGCCTGGTTTGTGTATATATGTGTGTGTGCACGCCAGCATACATGTGCGTGTGCATGCGTGAGTGTTATTCCCAGTGGGATACTCTGCCGGAGCCAGGGATTTCTGCAGCATCCGCCATACTGGGCCCAATGGCAGCGTGGCAGATGCCGCAGAAGTGTCTTATAGGCTGAGGTGGGTGTTGTCTCCACTCATGCAGATGAAACTATATCGTGCTTGCTCCATCTAGTGGTGGTAGGTGTTTAATTACATTAAATATGGTTGCTTGGTCGTAAGCAGGGCTGACTGATCGGTTATATTGCTCCACTATTTGTTTCTTTTTTAAGGGGGTGGATCAGCTTTAATATTGCAAATAGATTGTGGATTCTATCAATGTACTTGTCTGCATCATTTCCAATCCCCCATATATATTTATTTTATTAATATATATTATTTTAAATAATACATAGTATATACATTTTATGGACACGGTATATTTTACATTTTAGTCCCATCCTTCAGCTCCCCTTAACCCCTCCCATCTATCTCCAAAGACCGTCCAGTTTTATTTTCTATTTTTCAACTGTGCTGTGAGGCTCCAGTATTGGCTCTGTTGTTGACAGTACTGTTTCCTGAAAGCATGCTCCCCATAATAAGTCTCAGGTTTAGCATATGCATTGTCTCCTGAATTATTTTGGTCATAAGATACAAGTTTAGTGTGAAAGTATGAACCTATGCCTCTTGAATACAGACAGAAGCACTCTAAATGCACTCTAAATCCTTTGTTTTTTGTTGTTGTTGTACAACAGTAGGAGAATAGCACTGAACGCTGTTTAGGCTGTGGGTATGTTCTCACTGATGAAGACCTTTTGGGTTGTTGCTTGAGCATTCAACAGTGCAGTATTGGCTCTGGCTCGATCTTTGCAACTTATTCTCACAACCGAACGCTCTCTCTGATGTCTAACCTGCCTTCTGTGTATTCCTGTGTTTCTACAGGACCGTAAGCTGACCAAGGCGGAGCAGCAGCGTTTTAAGGAGGAGGCAGAGATGCTGAAGGGCCTCCAGCACCCTAACATTGTCCGTTTCTATGACTCCTGGGAGTCAGTGCTGCGAGGGAAGAAGTGCATCGTCCTGGTCACCGAACTCATGACCTCGGGAACCCTCAAAACGTGGGTAGAAGACACCCACACCCAGACACACACACCCCTGCTCAGCTCACAAATAGTGTTACATCGAAGAGATTGTTCCATAGAAACCATGCCACAATGCTTTATGGTTATAACCGTGCTCTCCTGTCCTGTCTGCAGGTACCTGAAGCGCTTCAAGGTGATGAAGCCCAAGGTCCTGAGGAGCTGGTGTCGTCAGATCCTGAAGGGCCTTCACTTCCTCCACACCCGGACCCCTCCCATCATCCACAGGGACCTCAAGTGTGACAACATCTTCATCACCGGCCCTACCGGCTCCGTCAAGATCGGAGACCTGGGATTAGCCACTCTTATGAGGACCTCCTTCGCCAAAAGTGTCATAGGTAACTAGCGGCCGTCAGTTTCCGGAGTTGTTTTCTTATGTCATGTTGTGGGAATGGTATTTGAATGGGTCATATAGGTATGTCAGAGCTCTTGTAAGAATTGAGCTAATGGACCTCTGTTTTGTGGGAATGGCTTTTACAATCTGTGGTCACTGCTACAATGTGAATATCTTATGAGCTGACCCAACTCTCCAAGAAGGTATCATCAGCTGAGTACAGTCTCTGCGGTGGTTCTTGCTCAACGGTCGAGCTATGTTGCACTAAATGCCACTGGATGTGTATGTTAAGAGCTGATCTGTGGTCTGTGTTTACAGTAAGTGTGAACCCTATAGATTCCTGAGTAACCTTCTTCATAAAATAATTTATACTCCTGGGCATCTGATGATGGTCCTTTACAGACAGAGGAGGTTAGAGGTCAAAATGATATTCAATAAACACAGATTGCACCGTTTGAGCATCACTGTCCAAGCATGACTATGATGGCAATCTTCATGCTTATTTCACCAAATTCGGGTAATTTTGGTCTCAAAATATCTTCATCTGGATATTTAAGGTGTGTGACTTTACCTTTTCAATTGACTAATGTGCCCTGTCTTCCAGGTACCCCTGAGTTCATGGCTCCAGAGATGTACGAGGAACATTATGATGAGTCTGTGGACGTTTATGCCTTTGGGATGTGCATGTTGGAGATGGCCACCTCAGAATACCCCTACTCAGAGTGCCAGAACGCTGCCCAGATCTACCGCAAAGTCACCAGTGTACGTCTGGGACCGCTGTCCCTTTGGGCTTGTCCCTTTGTGGCATAGGTTCCCTTTCCCCTTCTTCTACAAGATCTTTCCGTCTAACGTTCTTCACAAAAATCCCTTTGGCCGAGTTTGTCGTTTCCCGACTTGCCTTTGATTTTCTCACCAACCTCCCTTAGATTCAGTAAATTATTAAATACACTGTATATGTGACAGTACATTAACTGTAGTCAGGGTTTCTTCATTACGGCTTCATGATTAACTCTCTGAAGTAGCACAGGAGTCCCATCTAAAGTATATTACTGTCTGTGTAGGACGGAGTAGTCCATCATCTATATCATTGTCCGTTCGGTCACCTCACCTGCTACCTCTCTGTCTACAGGGTATAAAACCAGCCAGCTTCGATAAAGTCAACGACCCAGAGATCAAAGAGATCATCGGGTGCTGCATCCGCCAGGACAAGAGTCAGAGGCAAGTGGTTTGACCTCTCTCGACCCCCTTCCCGCTCTCTCTCTCATAATAATGGGAGGAATTGCAATGCCTTTTGCAAACCTTGCTAAACAGCAGAGCGCTTGTAAAATAAAAAAATAAATAAAAAGTCTAGTGGTTAGTGCCGCTGACCCGGGAACATACACCAAAGTGGGCATGGGTTCAACTCCAGCCCGCTGCCCTTCTGACTCACCCTTCTCCTACCTTTCCTGTCATCTGTTCTTCACTGTCCTATCCAATAAAAGCCACGCATTGTTTGGGAAAGAAGTGGGCATTTGTTCCGAGCTTGATGTGTTCTCTCTGTCTGCAGGCTGTCCATCCGGGACCTGTTGACCCATGCGTTCTTCGGGGAGGACACAGGGGTGCGTGTGGAGCTGGCAGAGGAAGACACGGGCTGTCAGGACTGCCTGGCCCTCAGGATCTGGGTGGAGGAGCCAAAGAAGCTGAAGGGAAAACACAAAGACAATGAGGCCATCGAGTTCAGCTACGACCTGGAGAACGACAGCGCAGAGGAGGTGGCTTCGGAGATGGTGAGATTAGGAGGAGAAACGAATAGGGAGGAAGGGAGAGGGAGGCAGAAAGAGAAATGGTGAGACACTGATACCTTTTTCACACCTTGGTGCAGACCCAGACTGTATCCTGCAGGCTCTGATATTTTCTTTTTAGATTGTCCTTTCTTGGCATGGCCCCAGGCTAGAACAGTATAGTAAAGGTTGGCTCGGCTCAGCACATTAGTGTAAAAATGATAGAAGAGAGAGCAGTGCAGGACGGAGCAGGAATACCTAGGACCTCTGTTGAAGGAACTATAGGGAAGGTGGGAGGGCTACAGGAAAGGTGTGATCTATTACAGTCCACCGCTCATTAATCAAGATTTCCTTGCTAGTCGTTGCCTCCAACCTACATTCCCTCGCCATGCTTTCAACTTTTTCTCTCTGCCTCCTATCTATCGCTCTCTCTCTCCACCTACTCTCGCTCTCTCTCTCTCTTTCCTCTCTCTGTCTACCCACCACCCCCTCTCCCTCCTCCTCTATCCAGGTGAAGTCAGGCTTCTTCCACGAGAGCGACGCTAAGGTGGTGGGTAAATCCATCCGCGACCGCGTCACACTCATCAAGAAGTCCCGTGAGAGACGCCAGCAGCAGCTGCTCCAACAGCAGCAAGGCTTTGATGAGAGACGGGACTCCACCCTCACCTCCGCCACCTGCTCTCACCTCTCCTCCCTGGGGCCTGGGGTGGCTGGGCTGACAGGGGGAGGTGGGGGAGGAGGGCAGGGGGAGGTTGAGGAGCTACCAGAGGTGGATCAGCATGTGAGGCAACAGCAGCAGATCCACAGTGGGAAACCTCTGAGCCTGCCCACAGGTACAACAGCAGACCAATATTCCATCAATCAGAGGCTTGTTTACGGATTTGTTTACGGTGTAAGACTGTATACTGTGTTTCCCTACGTACTGACTGTGCTGGGGTAGATATCAGAAACAAAGTGGAATATTAAGATAAACATATTATTTGGTTGCGGACAGTCCTAGAATAGGATATAATGATATTATTTTCCTTATCCCCAAAGTAGTGTTTGTCTAGACTCCTATTTTACTCTTGCACTTGTATTTACTCCAGGAGGTGAGAGCATTGGCTCAGCCAGCTGTGAATCCTATGCCAGTGGCCAGAGCCAGGCATACCCTCAGCAAGGGGAGTCATACGTGCTCTCTCAACCCAGCCTCCCTGCTGCTGCCTCGGTGAGTATATGGCATCCCAAAGGACACCCTATTCCCTATGTAGTGGACTACTTTTGAGCAGGGCCGAAGGTAGTGCACTATGTAGAGAATAGGGTGCCATTTGGAACATACGTCATATTATGGTTGTTCCTGTTTTGGAAAATCTAGTTTACAAAGAGATTGATATCTTATCTCCAACCCTGCAATCACGCTCAATTGTGTTGTCTGTTATCTATTTTTAGGCAATTTTGGCCCACCACGAAATGCTCCCGATTGGTCAGAGCGGAGGAGTTCCGAACGTACCTACTGGTCAGAGTGGTGGGATTTCCGCCATGTGCATTGGTCAAAGCAGTGGTGGGGCACCTGTTGGTCAGCAGACTTACGTTCAGCCTGTTGCTATGGCAACGCAAGTCTCACCAGGTGTACCACAGCAGTATTCTCAGGTGAGTGGCTCTCGATCCCATTCAACTCTCTTAACATCTCTCTAACATCTCTTTTCTACTGGACAAAACAAGTTTGAACCTTGATATATTCCGAATAGCTTTTAATCAATTCATGTAACTATTTTATCAGATGTGCTTTAACGATAATAAAAACGATAACAATCTTGATCATGACAATGCTTTCATGTCCTCTATAGAATGTGTGCAGTCCTTTGATAATTAATGCCTACCCTTTATCCAATGCTTACTCTTACCTCCTCTCTTTACCTCAATCTCCCCCTACCTGCCCTCTCACCATAACTCCATCTGACCATGTCCCTGTCACCCCATGATGGTTATCTTCACACCATCTCAGTCATACCATTCAGATGGATCACAGATCGCGCCAATGGCCCCTTCCCAGTCCTGCGCAACCCCAGTCTCGCCCCAAGCACAGCTTAACATTCTTCCAGCTCCCATTTCAGTGGGAGACCCAACAGGACTAGTGGGAGTTGGTGGCATGGAGGCCATGGTCCCTCTCCCACAACAGACCCAGGCCAATGTCACCCCTAACATCATGCAGGCCTCTGACATCCAGATGACACCCCAGCCTTTAACCCAGCAAGCACAGCCTTTCATGATTACCCAACAGCAGACCATTGTTCAACAACAGCAGGTACTGATGGAGCCACAGCAGCAGCAAATGGAGGCTCAACAAACCACCCTGCTTCAGCAGCAACAACTACACCAACAACAACAGGCCAATGTAATTCCCCAGAAGGCGGTACTGATACAGCAACATATAGAACAACAGCAGCAGACTATAGCAATCCAACAGCAGCAAACTACTGAGCTTCAGCAGCAAGTGTATGTGCAGCATGCTTTGGTTCAGCAGCAGCAGCATCCTCAGCAGCAGGCCTTACTACCACAACAACAATCAATGGACCAACAGCAGCAACAAGTGGATCAAACCCAAGCCTATGTGCAACCACCGCTAAACGACCTACAACAGCAGCAACAACTGCAACAGCAGCAAACATTGTTACTACACCAGCAGCACCAGATTGAACATCAGCAACAACAACAAGCGATGTTACTAGAACAACAACAGCAAGTGTACATACAACAGCAGCTTGAGCAACAGCAGCAACAGGCGTTGCTACAGAAGCAACAACAGGCACGACTACAACAGCACCAACTGGAGCAACAGCAAGCGCTGTTACAACAGCAAATATTTGAGCAACAGCAGCAGCAAGCGATGTTACAGCAGCAGCAACAAGAGCAGCAGCAACAGCAAGCCTTAAAGCAACAGCAACAACAGGCGCAACTACAGCAGCAACAGCTGGAGCAACAGCAAGCGCTGTTACAACAGCAGCAGTTCGAGCAGCAGCAAGTGCTCCTACAGCAGCAACAACAACTGGAGGCTCACCAAGCGAGCCAGATCCAACAACAACCGGAAATGGATCTACAACAGCAGCAATCACTGCATCAACAACAGCAAGCTGTGCTGCAACAACCGACCCAACTACAACAACAGGCGGTGGTCAGTCATCCAATCGACTCACAGCAAGCTGTGCTACAGCAACAGTTGGAACAACAGCAAGCCCTGCTACAACAGCAACAGCTTCAGCAGCAACGAGCAGTTTTACAGCAGCAGCAATTGGAGCAACAGCAACAACAGGCACAACTGCAGCAGCAGCTGGAGCTACAACAGCAGCAAGCTTTGTTACAACAACAGATCGAGCAACAGCGGCAACAGCAGGCGTTGCTACAACAACAACAAGCAGAGAGACTGCACCAACAGGCTTTGCTACAACAGCAGCAGCAACAGATTCAACAACAGCAAGAGACTGGGCAATCGCAGCAGCAAATCGCCAATATTCAATTACAACAAAGCGAGAAACAAGAGACCACTTTGATTCAGCAACAATGTGAGCAGTTGCAAGCTTTGATTCAACAGCAACAAATTGATGTGTGTTTGTTGCAACAACAACAACAACAGCAAAACACTGCTATGTTTCCAACTAATCACGCTAGCCTAACGCAGCAGCAAGTGACAGAACAACAGCAAGTATCGCTGATACAACAGCAACAACAAGCTGTATTACTGGAGCAACAACAACAAGCGTATGTTGTCCAGCAACAACAGCAGGGCCATCAGAGCTCTGTCGTTGAACCTCCGCCTCAGATCCCCCTTGTAGCCCCAACCCTACCAGCAGCAGAGGTTATACAGGCCGTGCAGGTCCAAGTTCAGATAGCTGCCCAAGCCCAGGGTCAGGGAGCCAAACCTGTAGCCATTCAGCCACAGATTCCCAGCCAGGCTCCACTGGCTGTAGTGCAAGCCCATGCCCAAGTCCTGGCCCAGATTCAAGCTCAGAATGAAGCTCACCCTCAGAGCCCGGGCCATTTCCCAGTCCCAGTACTCCAGGCCCGGCCCCAGCCTCCACTCAAAGCCCAGCCCCAGATGATCGAGGTCCAGATTCCACCTCACGTGGTGGCCCCGATCCAGGCACCAAGTCCTCCGATCCCTATAAAGTCCCAGGCTCCTATAGTACAGGCTATCCATCAGACTTCAGCTCAAATACAGGCCCAGGCTCCAGTACAGTCTCTCATCCAGAAGACTCCCCAGAATCTGCATCCAACCCAAGTTCTGAATCAGACTCCGATTCCAGCAGTTGTTGAGACTCAGATGATGCCTCCTATGAGGCAGAGTCCAGCTCTGGTCCAACCCCAACCTCCAGTCTCAATAACCCCCATGCACAGCCAGATCCAAGCCCAACCCCAGCACGAGTCTCCAGTGCAGCCCAGTGTTCCGCTCCCAGGTCTAGCGCAGCCTCTACACCGCCCCCATGCTCCAGCTGTACTACTGGCACCGCAGTATGTCACTGCACCTCAGCCCACCCAACAGCAAGCCATACAGCCAGTCCTGCAACAACAACATCAGGACATCACACAACAAGTTACCCAACAACAGCAGCAGCAGGTACTGTTGGAGCAACAGCAGTCCATGGTGCAGTACAAGCAGATGATGCTGTCTCCTGGATCTGTTGGTGTTGGAACTGTCATGGCGGCCCCTGCCTCCACAGGCATAGACCCTACCACCTTGGTCTCTGCTTCGCCTCAACACATACAACAACAGACTGGGCAAGTGTATAACCAAGGCCAGCAGGTACAGCCTGTCCCACAGCCACAACAGCAGCAGCTGCAAGTAACAGGAAGCCCAGCTGTGGTGCAGCCGTTAAACCAACCCATACCTCAGGCCCAGTCTAAATCTATGCTGCCTCAACCCATTCCCATGGAGCAATACCAACAGCAACAGCTGGTCCAACAGGTTCCACAAGTCGTACAACAGAAACAGCCACAGCAGCTTCAGGCTCAGACAACCCCAGCCCCAATTCAGCAGGCTCTGCAGTCTCAGCATCAGCAAGTCTCAATTCCCGACCCAAGTCAACCGGCTTATCAGCTTCCTCAGATCCCCCCACATCTGTTGCCTCAGCAGCCTACTGTTAACCCAGCACAGACAGCATCCCCAAGTAACGTGCCCCAGCTCTGGACTCAGACTAGAGCCCTACCCTTGTACAGTCAGATAGTAGCAGGAGCAGGAGGTCCGCCACCATCCCCCCAGCACCAAGCTCAGCTGACACAGCTGCTACCCACCCACACACACACCCAGATGGCCATGCAAGCTCAGGCACACACCCAGACCCAGATCGCTGAGGCTGCATTGGCGGACTCCACCACCGAGCAACAGCCCCCTCTGAATCCTTCCCAGGCTACTTCCCTCCCTCTTCCACAGATGCCCCCCAGTCATTCTCATACATCTCACCCCCACCCTGCCTCCCTGCCACCCCTCCATCCTGCTACCCCTGGCCCAGAGACTCAGCCCACCCCACCAGAGAGCCAACTAACCCTGTCTGGCCTGGCTGATGCCCCCTCGGGCCCGACCTCTCCCCCGGCTGTTGCCGCCACTGCCCAGCCCCTTGACTCTAACGCCCCCTCGCTGCTGCACCCCACCTCAACCTCGCTCCAAGACTGTGACCCTGCTCTGCTGGGCATTGCTCAGGTACAGAAGTGCATGCCACTCTACCACTACTGTATACTGTTCCACTACTACCACTATCTTCATCCAATATCCAGCCGGTTCTAGAAGGGTGTATACAGTAGGGTCACACCCTTTTTGAATCACAATAAAACACATTATTTTTGTTTCGTTTTGAAGAAAATTAGCGTACCTTTTACTCAGTTACGCTAAGTACGTTTTTATGGTATTTGTTCTGATTTAAACTAACCAGTACTACATCAACCAGATCCAGTGTTTTTTCCTTTAACTTACATTAAAATAGGTTCATATTTGTTCAATTTCCTATTTCAGTTGTTCAATTTTATTTGTATCAGTCAACTAATGGTTTGGTATGTATTTTTTCTTTGTGGGTTTTTGCTATTTTCTGTATGTCGGTATGTATTTGTATGTGCGTTGGTCTGTCTGTATTTATGTGGCTCTACAGGAGAGTCCAAACCAGTCTGGCACAGAGAGACACTCCTCTTCAGGGTATGTGTCATATCACTACTCTCAACGTCGGCCCCAATTTACTTCCTTGCTCTTGCCCCCGGCCCTATCAGGTCAATGTTTGCAGATCAATAAGTTTGAAGTGATATGGTGGAAGCTACACCACTAAACCTTTCCAGAACCTTCCGATCTGCAAACATCCAAAGGTTAGGACCAAGGGGAAGGGCTAGGAACCGGTTGTCATTGTTCGTTTGTTTTTTGTTTTGAATGTCAAGCCCTCCATGTTAGAAAAGGCTATGCCCACTACTGTACATGGAGTACTATTTATTTGACCATCAATGTTCACGTGTTGTGCATGACTCTTGCTTGTCTGACACCTCTCTCACAGTGCTGTTCCAGCCAATGGGGATGGGGATCTACAGATGTTGTTAGCCAATGGAAAACTAGAGAGGGTGAAGTCTCAGAGGAGATTGTCCTATCGGGGGGCAGAAAAAGGATCACATGCATTTCAACTGAGTATGATCCAGGTATAGTATCCCAAATAATATGAATCCCACTCAGGATGTAAAAGGTTTACAATAAATTGTCATGTCCAAGAAGTTGTCAAGTCTAAGAAGTTGTCATGTCCAAGACATTGAACAGAACCACATGGTTTCTCTTCCTGTGCTCTGTAGGTGTCCAGCTCTGGGGACAACATGGTGGAGTGTCAGCTGGAAACCCACAGCAACAAGATGGTCACCTTTAAGTTCGACACTGAGGGAGACGCACCTGAAGACATCGCAGATTACATGGTGACTAGACCAACAGGCAGTTCTACATGGACATTGCATGGGATTATTGCACTGCAAACTTCTACCTGTTTTGATATATTAGATATGAATATATGAGTATTCTATATTGGATGGGATGATGGTTTTTGCGGCAAGCATTCTCATTTGGACTAACACCCAGTTTGCCATGCAGCCTGTGTTTGGTCCATTGAGTTTGGTTTTAAAAATATATATATTGTGTATCAATTTGTGTATCTGTAATGTCTTGTGTAGGTGGAGGAGGATTTTGTCCTTGAGTCAGAGAAAGATACATTTGTGGAAGAGCTGAGGTCCATTGTCAAGAGAGCTCAGGAAATTCTCCTCGCACATCAACAGGTCTGGTTTGAAAACATTGGTTATGTCCCAAATGGCACCATAATACCTATTCCCTACATCAGGGGTTCTCAGAGTGGGGTCTGCTGGGTTCTCAAAGTGGGTGCTGTGGAGGTACTGCAGGGGGTCCACGTCCAGATAAATACACTACATGACCAAAAGTATGCTCGTCGAACATCTCATTCCAAAATCATGGGCATTAATATGGAGTTGGTCCCTCCCTTTGCTGCTATAACAGCCTCCACTCTTCTGGGAAAGCTTTCCACTATATGTTGGAACATTACTGCGGGGACTTGCTTCCATTCAGCCATGAGCATTAGTGAGGTCGGGCACTGATGTTTGGCGATTAGGACTGGCTCACAGTTGGCGTTCCAATTCATCCCAAAGGTGTTCAGTGAGGTTGAGCTCAGGGCTCTTTGCAGCCCAGTCAAGTTCATCCACACTGATCTCGACAAACCATTTCTGTATGGACCTTGCTTTGTGCACTTTTGCCACAAAGTTGGAAGCACAGAATTGTCTAGAATGTCATTATATGCTGTAGCATTAAGATTTCCCTTCACTGGAACTAAGGGCCCTAGCCCAAATCTTGAAAAACAGCCCCAGAACATTATTCCTCCTCCACCAAACTTTACAGTTGGCACTATGCATTGGGGCAGGTAGCGTCCTCCTGGCATCCGCCAAACCCAGATTTGTCTGTCAGACTGCCAGATGGTGAACCGGGATTCATTACGCCAGAGAACACGTTTTCACTGCTCCAGAGTCCAATGGCGGCGAGCTTTCCACCACTCCAGCCAATGCTTGGCATGCGCATGGTGATCGGCCATGGAAGCCCATTTCATGAAGCTCCCGACGAACAGTTATTGTGCTGACGTTTGCGTCCAGATTCAGTTTGGAATTTGGTAGTGAGTGTTGCAACCAAGGACAGACGATTTTTACACGCTTCAGCACTCTGCAGTCCAGTACAAGCCTATCACTTCTCGGCTGAGCCGTTGTTGCTCCTAGACGTTTCCACTTCACAATAACCGCATTTACAGCTGACCGAGGCAGCTCTAGCAGGACAGAAATTTGACGAACTGACTTGTTAGAAAGGTGGTATCCTATGACGGTGCCACGTACGGGCCTTTCTACTGCTAGTGTTTGCCTATGGTGATTGGATGACTGTGTGCTCGATTTTACACACCCGTCAGCAACGGGTGTGGCTGAAATGGCCATATCCACTAATTTGAAAGGTTGTACTCATACTTTAGGCCATGTAGTGTGTGTGTATATATATATATATATATATATATACACTGCTCAAAAAAATAAAGGGAACACTTAAACAACACAATGTAACTCCAAGTCAATCACACTTCTGTGAAATCAAACTGTCCACTTAGGAAGCAACACTGATTGACAATAAATTTCACATGCTGTTGTGCAAATGGAATAGACAAAAGGTGGAAATTATAGGCAATTAGCAAGACACCCCCCAAAACAGGAGTGATTCTGCAGGTGGTGACCACAGACCACTTCTCAGTTCCTATGCTTCCTGGCTGATGTTTTGGTCACTTTTGAATACTGGCGGTGCTCTCACTCTAGTGGTAGCATGAGACGGAGTCTAAAACCCACACAAGTGGCTCAGGTAGTGCAGTTCATCCAGGATGGCACATCAATGCGAACTGTGGCAAAAAGGTTTGCTGTGTCTGTCAGCGTAGTGTCCAGAGCATGCAGGCGCTACCAGGAGACAGGCCAGTACATCAGGAGACGTGGAGGAGGCCGTAGGAGGGCAACAACCCAGCAGCAGGACCGCTACCTTCGCCTTAGTGCAAGGAGGTGCACTGCCAGAGCCCTGCAAAATGACCTCCAGCAGGCCACAAATGTGCATGTGTCTGCTCAAACGGTCAGAAACAGACTCCATGAGGGTGGTATGAGGGCCCGACGTCCACAGGTGGGGGTTGTGCTTACAGCCCAACACCGTGCAGGACGTTTGGCATTTGCTAGAGAACACCAAGATTGGCAAATTCGCCACTGGCGCCCTGTGCTCTTCACAGATGAAAGCAGGTTCACACTGAGCACATGAGCACATGTGACAGACGTGACAGAGTCTGGAGACGCCGTGGAGAACGTTCTGCTGCCTGCAACATCCTCCAGCATGACCGGTTTGCCGATGGGTCAGTCATGGTGTGGGGTGGCATTTCTTTGTGGGGCCGCACAGCCCTCCATGTGCTCGCCAGAGGTAGCCTGACTGCCATTAGGTACCGAGATGAGATCCTCAGACCCCTTGTGAGACCATATGCTGACACATGCACATTTGTGGCCTGCTGGAGGTCATTTTGCAGGGCTCTGGCAGTGCACCTCCTTGCACTAAGGCAGAGGTAGCGGTCCTGCTGCTGGGTTGTTGCCCTCCTACGGCCTCCTCCACGTCTCCTGATGTACTGGCCTGTCTCCTGGTAGCGCCTGCATGCTCTGGACACTACGCTGACAGACACAGCAAACCTTTTTGCCACAGTTCGCATTGATGTGCCATCCTGGATGAACTGCACTACCTGAGCCTCTTGTGTGGGTTGTAGACTCCGTCTCATGCTACCACTAGAGTGAGAGCACCGCCAGCATTCAAAAGTGACCAAAACATCAGCCAGGAAGCATAGGAACTGAGAAGTGGTCTGTGGTCACCACCTGCAGAATCACTCCTGTTTTGGGGGGTGTCTTGCTAATTGCCTATAATTTCCACCTTTTGTCTATTTTATTTGCACAACAGCATGTGAAATTTATTGTCAATCAGTGTTGCTTCCTAAGTGGACAGTTTGATTTCACAGAAGTGTGATTGACTTGGAGTTACATTGTGTTGTTTAAGTGTTCCCTTTATTTTTTTGAGCAGTGTATATATATACATACATACATACATACATACATACATACATACATACATACATACATACATACATACATACATACATACATACATACATACATACATACATACATACATACATACATACCTACATACATACATACATACATACCTACATACAGTTAAATTCGGAAGTTTACATAGACCTTAGCCAAATACATTTAAACTCAGTTTTTCCCAATTCCTGACATTTAATCCTAGTAAAAATTCCCTGTCTTAGGTCAGTTAGGATCACCACTTTATTTTAAGAATGTGAAATGTCAGAATAATAGTAGAGAGAGAATGATTTATTTCAGCTTCTATTTCTTTCATCACATTCCCAGTGGGTCAGAAGTTTACATACACTCAATTAGTATTTGGTAGCATTGCCTAAATTGTTTAACTTGGGTCAAATGTTTTGGGTAGCCTTCCACAAGCTTCCCACAATAAGTTGGATGAATTTTGGCCCGTTCCTACTGACAGAGCTGGTGTAACTGAGTCAGGTTTGTAGGCCTCCTTGCTCGCACATGCTTTTTCAGTTCTGCCCACAAATTGTCAATGGGATTGAGGTCAGAGCTTTGTGATGGCCACTCCAATACCTTGACTTTGTTTTCCTTAAGCCATTTTGCCACAACTTTGGAAGTATGCTTGGGATCATTGTCCATTTGGAAGACCCATTTGCGACCAAGCTTTAACTTCCTGACTGATGTCTTGAGATGTTGCTTCAATAGAGCCACATAATTTTCCTTTCCTCATGATGCCATCCATTTTGTGAAGTGCACCAGTCCCTCCTGCAGCAAAGCACCCCCACAACATGATGCTGCCACTCCCGTGCTTCACGGTTGGGACGGTGTTCTTTGGCTTGCAAGCCTCCCCCTTTTTCTACCAAACATAACGATGGTCATTATGGCCCAACAGTTCTATTTTTGTTTCATCAGACCAGAGGACATTACTCCAAAAAGTACGATCTTTGTCCCCATGTGCAGTTGCAAACCATAGTCTGGCTTTTTATGGCGGTTTTGGAGCAGTGGCTTCTTCCTTGCTGAGCGGCCTTTCAGGTTATGTCGATATAGAACTCATTTTACTGTGGATATAGATACTTTTGTACCTGTTTCCTCCAGCATCTTCACAAGGTCCTTTGCTGTTGTTCTGGAATTGACAAGCACTTTTTGCACCAAAGTACGTTCATCTCTAGGAGACAGAATGTGAGTCTCCTTACCGAGCGGTATGATGGCTGTTGGGTTCCATGGTGTTTATACTTGCGTACTATTGTTTGTACAGATGAACGTGGTACCTTCAGGCGTTTGGAAATTGCTCCCAAGGATGAACCAGACTTATGGAGGTCTACAATTATTTTTCTGAGGTCTTGGCTGACTTCTTTTGAATTCCCCATGATGTCAAGCAAAGAGGCACTGAGTTTGAAGGCCTTGAAATACATCCACAGGTACACCTCCAATTGACTCAAATGATGTCAATTAGCTTATCAGAAGCGTCTAAATCTGGAATTTTCCAAGCTGTTTAAAGGCACAGTCAACTTAGTGTATGTAAACTTCCGACCCACTGGAATTATGATACAGTGAATTGTAAGTAAAATAATCTGTCTGTAAACAATTGTTGGAAAAATTACTTGTGTCATGCACAAAGTAGATGTTGTAATACAATACAATGGAATATTATTCATCTACAATGTATGTTCTTAACCCTGAGTAACATCATGGGCCTGGGAGGCTCACAGGGATACTGGTTTCCACTCCAGTTTTGCACCAATTATGCATTTTCTAACTCAAAAAGATTTTAGAACTTTTTACATAAATACACTGTAATTTAAGGGATCGTACCTTATTTTTCAATTTTCGCCTAAAATGACATACAAAAATCGAATTGCCTGTAGCTCAGGACCTGAAGCAAGGATATGCATATTCTTGATAACATTTGAAAGCAAACACTTTGAAGTTTGTGGAAATGTGAAATTAATGTAGGAGAATATAACACATTAGATCTGGTAAAAGATAATACAAACAAGAAAACGTGCGTTGTCTATTTTTTATGGTCCCATCGTCTTTGAAATGCAAGAGAAAGGCCGTATAATCAGATAGGAGTTTAGGCGCAATTTAGATTTGGGCCACCAGATGGCAGCAGGGTGTGTGCAAAGTTTCAGACTGATTCAGTGAAGCATTACATTACTACACTATATTTTGTATCAAGTCTGCCAGGAGTTATTCCAAATGAGTCGAATTGGTCAATTGATACGTTTTCAAGTACATAACTATAGAGAACATACATATTTTTTATTACCATAGCATTTTTGTAAGTTTACACACTCCCAGGAATGTCATACATGGTGGATAATTAGCTTCACACATTTAGATGGCCGGGCGGGGTGAATGTGGGGCCAGAGACGACAGGGGTTCAAACTGTAGAACGCAGTTCCTACATTTGAATATAAAAATAGATTTTATCAAACAAAACTATGCTACCTTTTATCTCTAGGATCCTCAGGATGACAAATCAGAGCAAGATTACTGAATGTAAGTATATTATTTACCTTCAGAGGTGTATGTATCAAACCAGTTGCCGTGATAAAAATGTTTTGTTGTTGTGCACTCTCCTCAAACAATGGCATGGTATTTTTCACTGTAATAGTAGAGGTTAAGTTTTAAAACTGAAAAGTTTCTCTGCCTCATGGAAAAAGGTGTAGAATTGCATAATATTAGCTCTACAGCTGCAACAACAACAACAAATCCCTCTGCCCAATGACAAAATGTGTAGAATTGCAGGAAATTAGTTTCAAAACAGCACATTTTTCTCTCCGATGCCAAGAGGCTGGATTTTAAAATGTTAATTCCCTGGGCCTAAGACTTGGTTCATCCAGCCATGCAGAAGTTATAGTAAAACTTATTGTATTTTTTTTATTTAATTACATTTTTTAATCTCACTCGAGTTGTGTTCTGATTATGAGGGGGTCCCTGAAGAATTTGCTATCACAAAAGGGGTCCTGGGCCCCTAAAAGTTTGAGAACCCCTGCCCTAAATGGTCAAAAGTAGTACAATATAAAGGGAATAGGATGCTTTTTGGGACGCAGCTCCGAGATCCTTATGTAATGTCTGTTTGGCTCCTTTCTACTCTTAATCTTACAGTGCAATCTTACAGTGTACAGCCAGGGATAAAGCATGTCCTGATCTCCATATTATGGTGCCTTGAAAACAGGTCCATGTAAAGTACTGTCTGTCTGGTCATTTTATTTTATCGTTATGGAAACAATATGTCAGTAGCCATGTCCTATGTTATGGTGAACACTGAACCTTCAGAGAGCTAATGTAATGGTGTATGGTGAACATACAGAGGCCCTTACCATAGCTAATGTAATGGTGTATGGTGAACATACAGAGGCCCTTACCATAGCTAATGTAATGGTGTATGGTGAACATACAGAGGCCCTTACCATAGCTAATGTAATGGTGTATGGTGAACATACAGAGGCCCTTACCATAGCTAATGTAATGGTGTATGGTGAACATACAGAGGCCCTTACCATAGCTAATGTAATGGTGTATGGTGAACATACAGAGGCCCTTACCATAGCTAATGTAATGGTGTATGGTGAACATACAGAGGCCCTTACCATAGCTAATGTAATGGTGTATGGAGAACATACAGAGGCCATTACCATAGCTAATGTAATGGAGCAACCATAGCTAATTGGATTGATTACAATGTCATTCAGCCTGTATGTATGTTAACATCGTCTGTTCTGTGTTTTCCTGTTGTCTGTCCAGACTGGATCTATGGAACAGCTGCATGTGAGCTCTCCAACAGGCACAACAAGTGAGTTACCCCTCCCTGGCTTTGTCCAAAATGGCAACTACAGTGCATTGGGAAAGTTTTTAGGCCCCTTGACTTGTTCTACATTTTGTTACATTACAGCCTTATTCTAAAATGTATTAAAGTTTTTAGACATTTTTGCTAATGAAAAAACCCCCGGAAATATCACATTTACATAGCATTCATTACTCAGTACTTTGTTGAAGCCCCTTTGGCAGTGATTAAAGCCTCAAGTCTTCTTGGGTATGACACTCAAGCTCTGTCAGGTTGGCTGCACAGTTATTTTCAGGTCTCTCCAGAGAGGTTCGATCGGGTTCAAGTCCGGGCTTTGGCTAGGCCACTCAAGGACATTCAGAGACTTGTCCCGAAGCCACTTGTTACAAATCCCTTTGTCCCTGCAGTCTAGGGGGGATGGAAACGAGACCCGTAACATATCTCATGCAAATCATAACAGTGCAAAGGAACAGTGAGATCGAAAAACAACAGACAACCTAAATCTACCGTCAAACACTTAAGGTTTATTGTTCAAACACACGGTAATGGGGGGGGGCTGAGCTGGACCCAAGGAAAGAACTCATATTTTTTTTAAACCCTAAGCTAGTCTAGCCTGCTTCATGAACAGCTAGCTAACTAACCAATATAATACAGTGGGTGGTCCACCCAGTTCTAACTAGGGTACTTAGACAAAGTTTTCCTACGGGTAATGTATGCCCATGGGTAACTTGGCATCCCCTTTTCCCACCAACAAACAAACAGTCATACACCACAACAATACATACTCACATAATATCGGACAAATGTGACATGAAGGCGCAAAAACAAAAGAGATAGCTTCAGAGACAACTGATTGGGTTTCTTTTAAACCAAGGGAAAGGGGATGTGATTGGGTAAGGGAAAAGGAGCAGGTGTGTCTTCAGATTGGTCCCTGATTGGCGACTGAGAAAACAAATACACACAGGATACCTGTATCCGTAACACCACTCCTGCGTTGTCTAGGCTGACATCGCCCCAGTAGGAGGTCCTGAGCGCTCTAGAGCAGGTTTTCATCACGAATCTCTGTACTTTTCTCCGTTCATCTTTCCCTCGATCCTGTCTAGTCTCCCAGTCCCTGCCTCTGAAAAAACATCCCCACAGCATGATGCTACCACCACCATGCTTCCCCGTAGGTAGGGATGGTATGGACCAGGAGATGAGCGGTGCCTGGTTTCCTCCAGACGTGACGCTTGACATTTATGCCAAAGAGTCCAATCTTGCTTTCAACCTTGTTTCTCCTGGTCTGAGAGTCTTTTAGGTGCCTTTTGGCAAACGCTAAGCGGTCTGTCATGAGCCTTTTACTGAGGGGTGGCTTCCATCTGGCCACTCTACCATAAAGGCCTGATTGGTGGAGTGCTGCAGAGATGGTTATCCTTCTGGAAGGTTCTGTCTCCACAGAGGAACACTAGAGCTCTGTCTGATTGACCATCAGGTTCTTGACCATCAGGTTCTTCCCTGACGAAGGACCTTCTCCCCCAATTGCTCAGTTTGACCTGGCGGCCAGTTCTAGTAAGAGTCTTGGTGGTTCCAAACTGCTTCCATTGAAGAATGATGGAGGCCACTGTGTTCTTGTGGACCTTCAATGCTCAGGAAATGTTTTGGTACCCTTCCCAGATCTGTGCCTCAACACAACCCTTTCTCGGAGCTCTACGAACAATTCCTTCGACCGCATGGCTTGGTTTTTGCTCTGACATGCACTGTCAACTGTGGGACCCAGGTTGTGCCATTCCAAATCATGTCCAATCAATTGAATTTACCACAGGTGGACGCCAATCAAGTTGTAGAAACATCAATGGAAACAGGATGCACCTGAGCTCAATTTCAACTCTCATAGTAAAGGGTCTGAATACTTATGTAAAATATTTCTGTTTTGTTTTTTATAAATGTGCAAACATTTCTAAAAACCTGTTTTCGCTTTGTCATTATCAGGTATTGTGTGTAGATTGATGAGTGGGAAAAAATAGTTTCATCAATTTTAGAATAAGGCTGTAACGTAACAAAATGTTGGAAAAAGTGATGCGGACTTAATACTTTCCGAATGCACTGCATTTCCCTATGTAGTGCACATCTTTTGACCAGATCCCTATGGGCCCTCGTCAATAGTAGTGCACTATATAGGGAATAGAATGCAATTTGGGACTCGCCCCTCCTCCTCCCCACTAGTCCTCCTATACTATATGACCCTATGTAGGTTAGATAGATAAGATCAAATAAATGCATAATTGTCCATTTACATTTTCGTAGTTGATTTTATTGCAACAAACTTTTTACACAGTTCGATTGACATGATATACCATCTCTCTCCATCTTCAAGTGAACTATAAATGTTCATGGCATCTGGTGCTTTGCCAAATGGAGTAGGTTACTATTTTACAACATGATGTTAGATGGTTCCTCAGCCGGAAAGTAGTCCATGGGCAAGGAGATATTGTAATCCATTGTTTGCTTTTCTTTAAATCCATTACAAAGTTCAACTAAGTATAGCCACCTTTAGCAAATACATCTATGGTAGTGATAGGGGCATGTGAACATGTTTTTTTTGGGGCCAAATCATCTTTAAGTAAATATGAAGTTGATTTCAGGTGATTTTGGTCACATGCACCTATTACTTTCTTACATTTTTGCTAGTTGTGGCTAAAGTTAGCTGAAGTTTGAAATGGTTGTTTAAGGAAAACACACCATGGATTACGATTTCTCCAGGCCCATAGACTACTTTCAGGGTTAGGAACCATCTAACATCATGTCGTAAAATAGTTACAACTCCTTTAACCCTTTTGCCATCCTTTATAAAGCATTATGAATGATGTCCATGGTCACTAACCGGTGGAACATGATGGCCATCTCCAAGCCATTCCTAGTCGATCACCAAACATTTCTGTAAAAACACAACGATACGCCTTGCGTTCCTATTTTTTTATTTGTTTCGTGCTGTTGGCTGTAGGTGCACTTGATTCAGCAGCCCTAGCGCCGGGAAGGCAAAGTGTTCCCATTTTTAACCATTTCATGTGTCTGAGGTAGAACTCCTCCTGCCCGGCAGGCCCAGAGAGCAAATCAAGTGCACCTATAGGCCTACCACTGACCAATCAGATGGCTCAGATCCCCGTGTCTGCACAGTTTCCTCACGACAGTGTAAAAAGAAGGCTCGAATGCACAGCAAAGTTGGTAATGTGAGATTTTAAAAGCATGACTAGAGAGAGACTCAATGAATACAGAAAAGAGCTGCTGTTTTTATGAGTTAGTTCATATTTAAGTTGTTATTCAGCACTGTCAACACTTTGTTCAACAGTTCTATAAGACATGAAATGCACGTTCTTGTGTCTTTTTTAATATCAAGGAATATTTCACTTGCTCTGGTCATAGGAGTAACAACATGAATTAAGGCTGAAATAATGCTGCGCGACTTAAGTTTCGTTATTAACTGAAGACTGGGTCCCCTTTTCTCAGCGGCGAGAAGGGGATGGTGAGTCTGGGGAGATGCAGTCTCCCTCCCCTCAGGCTGACCATCAGATGCAGGCCATCAGTCCAGTAAAAAAAAGCTTATTATTATCACTCATCTGTGCCTCACAAGTAATACAACAAATTATCTATTACTAGTGTGATCATATACCTACAATTTTGAAGTATAATTTCAAAATGGTCTGAGAAGAGCAACATTGGCAGGGCAACTCAAGCATAGCCAATATGCAGTGATAATGTATTGGGCCTATAGCCTACTGTACAAACCTCGTTGCTACAGAACTGTTTTTCATTGGTTAATGTTGCATAGGCTTACATTTTTTAAGTCATGTTAAAAACAAATCGCAGCAGTAGATCTCGGCTTGTATTTTGATTTAGTGATCTTGACTCAGCAAAGGTTGGTGACCACTGATCTATGTGTTTATGTTTATGAAAGTAAAGTTAGTTAATTCAAATGGGACCTTTTCTATATTATTTCGCTCTCTATCTGCCAGTTGTGCAGTTCCTTGTGATAAAGCATTATTAATAATTCTGAATTACTTCTAAAACATCTATATAGGTTTTATAAAGTGTTTAAGGGAACCTTGAAAGTTGTAGTTAGTTTAAAGTGGGACTTTTTATATATTATTTTATGTTCCAGTGGACTGGGCGCCTCAGTCGTCTCCGGTGGGCAGATGGAGGTTCTTCATCAACCAGACCATCAGACACAGAGACTCCACGTCCAACCAGGGAGGAGCGTCCACCCCTCCACCTCTCTCGACCGGAGAGGTCAGGGTGCCCCAGTCTACAGACACTGACAGAGGTACAGTAACAATATGATTGGGTTAATAAAAGGCACACCTGGGCAGTAATCTAACACAGGGCAGCAATACCCTTTTCACACTACCAAGCCCACCCCGAAAACAGCAGGCGTTGAAATATTTTCTGAACTGTCCGGTGCAGTTAGTGTCCTGCTCCAAAGGTGGGCTATGCACTGTACAGAAAATGTTACAACCCCTTCTCCCATGTGCTGGTTTTAATATTGTCTTGTTGCATTGTCTTTTCCAACAACTATGGTGGAAGCGTAACCAGGCCAGTGTAGTACGGCTGGGCTCGGCTTAGCTGTGTTTGGTTCTGTCTGTTGAGTAACACCAACTTAACCTCTGTCCCTCCTCTCTCTGGTCTTGTGTGCTCTGATTGTCGACTTACTTTAGAGGGGGGCGGAGGATCCCAGAGATCGGACTCCTCCTTCGCTGGAATGGTCTCCTCTCCTCCTCCCCGCTCCACGTCCACCCTGTGTGTCCCTGCCACCGCCTCCTCCCCCCCTGCCTCCGCCTCCACCGTTTCTGCCCCTGCCTCCATGTCTGCCCCCCCAGCCTCTGCTGCCCCCGCTCCTGACACGACTGCCTCTGACAGTACGGTTTCCGCCCTGACGTCTAGTCTCGCTAGTGCAGTTGTTGCCTCAGTCCCACACCCAGTCCCCGCTGCCTCGGCTGGCCTAGGCCTAGACCTGCAGGCTTCCATTGACCAAACTTCCAGTGCCACCACAGCAACATCCTCCATCCCAACCACCGCTGCCAACCTCCCAGTCCCTACCATGGTAGCTGCTTCTGCCACCATCGCGACCACTACCACCCCCTCTCCAACTGAAGCTCTGACCTCCCCAGCTACTAGTGGGGGCTCTATGGTGAGCCAGGGCCAAGGACCAAGCCTGGGTGATGTAGTAAAGGTGGCCACCCTAGGACAGTGTGTGTCTGGAGGGGACCACTCATCCACTGGCTCAATCCACCCTCCAGTGGCTGTGGCTGCAGCCGTGGCCTCTCCTCCTGTTAGCTGTGCCCGTCTGGAGGAGCAGCAACAAACTCTGCCTCAGATGCAGTGCATAGCAGCCCAGGCTCAGCCTCAGGTCCGGTTACAACAGCAACTCCAGACAGTGCAACAGGTACAGCAGCAGCAACCGCTCCTAGAACATCAGCAACAACAACAACAACACCTGAAGACTGTGCAACTCCAACAGGTACAGCAACAACAGCAAGAGTACCAAGAGCAGATACAACTGCAGCAGCAGAAGCAGCAACACACATTGCAACAATCTATTCAACAGTTGCAGATGCTGCAACAACTACAGCCACAACAACAGCAGCAGTCTGAGGTACATTTGCAGCCCCAGCTCAGTCACACAGAGCCGTTACAACAACAGTGTATGTCCCTGCAATCACAGACAGAGATGTTGCCGCTGGCACTACAACAACAGACTCAGAAAATGCCTGTCCAAATGCAGAATGCAAAGTACAACGCCCAGTTAAACATGCAACAGCTACACCAGTTGCCACCACCACAGCAAAAACAACCAGTCATTTCACAGCAACAAGCAGCGATTGACTTGCTGCCACAGCATCAGCAACAGTTAGCTCTGCAACAAGCACTGCATATTCAGCAGCAACAGCAAATGCTCCAACAACAACAACAGCAGCAGCAGCAGCAACAACAGCAGCAGCAACAGCAAATGCAACAGCAGCAGCAACAACAGCAGCAGCAACAGCAAATGCAACAGCAGCAGCAACATCAGCTGTCAGTGAACCAACAGTATGTCCAACAACAATCAGTACAGCCACTAAACATGGCGCTGGTACAACAGCAAGCTCAACAACTCCCTCTAGAACAGACACAACAACTAGTACAGCAGCATCAGCAGCAACAACAAAAACAACAAGAGGTTAACCCTCAGCAGCCGCAGGTGCCCCAGCAGGCTCCTCTCCAGAAGCAGCCGTCATTACAACAGTCAGAGTGGGAGAGGTCTACAGAGGAGGACAGTGTGACAGAGGATACAGGCAGTCACTCTGCCCCTCTACATCCCTCCTCAGACGTATCTCTGCCCCCTCTGCCCCTCAACATTAACACAACCTCTGATGCCCCCCTACTGCCCCTCTCCCTCACCCTGACCCCATCCCCAGTCCAACCATCCTCTGTGGCCGAGTCGGACAGTGAGGGCCCTCCCAAAATCGAGTTTGTAGACAACCGCATTAAGACTCTGGATGAAAAGCTGAGGAACTTGTTGTATCAGGAGTATAGTAGTGGGGCAGCTGTGACGGGGGGAGCTGCTGTGGCTTCTACCGCAGGTGCCACTGCAGTGTCAGCAGCGTCCACATCGGCAGGAGGGGATGAATCCTCGGAGCTGCACTCGATCCAACCCTCCTCCTTCCCTTCTCCCGTGTTGTCCTCCTCAGACACCTCTCCTCACTCCTCCTCCTCCACCACCTCCTCCACCACCTCCCGCTCCTCCTCCACCTCTCCTGACCTGGAAAGAGGGAGAGGAGTGGGGGAGGAGGCTCCACCAGCAAACCCGGTGGAGCAGCAGCCCGGGCCGTCTCTCTCCTCCTCCTCCCTCGCTTCCTCCCTCCTGGCCTCCCCACACGGAGACTCGGCCGGGCACCCGCCTGTCCCTGGAGAACTCACCGTTTTTGTAAGTAAGGTCCACATATCTGGATGTTGAATTGAAACATTGAATAGTGTTTGATTGACTTTTACCTAAAACTTTATGTAAAGATCACTACTTCGATTGCCTTGTTCTTATGAATGTCTTTTTCAATGCTACGGTTCTTGTTATGTAAGTTTATGATATTCCAGCATCTCTTTTTTTTTTCTCTCCGAGTGTCTCTACCCCCGATTTTGGCAGCAACTCTTACCATGTCGCTATGTTACCTGTCCCCTCCCCCTACCCCTCCAGGCTGCCCCCCCTCACTCTGACACCAGTACCCCAGGAGAAGTCACTACGTGGCCCCCAAATCTGCACCCCATCCCCCTGGGCCCTGGATCGCCGCCACAGCACAATGCAGGAGGTGGATATTTTGGCCTAAACCTGACATGTCCTAGTATCAGAAATCCCGTTAGCAAGAAATCCTGGACTCGCAAATTCAAAAGCTGGGCGTGCAAACTGCGCCACTCCGCCAGCTCGTTCAAGAAGCCCAGAGTCCAGCAAGGTAGCGTGATCTTAGAGAGAGAGGGTGAATGGGATGTTGGTTGGTGGGCGTGTTTATCTCAAATACAAATGGGTATACAGTATGTTTAGTGTAACCTAGTTGTGTTATTTCTGATCATCTTTGACAGCAATTATTTGATTGTTTATTTAACAAGTAATTAGTAACTGTAATTGTATCTATTGTAATGTTATTATTTTTGTTGTATAGTGTCATGTCGATGATATCACTACATGATACATTACTCGTTTGGATTCATTTGTTTTGGAGAATGGCTTTACTAAATTTATTTTGGCAATCTTTTTTTTGTTTGCATGGGGGATAACTCACCCTTGGCATGAGGCTGGAATAGTGGAAAGAAGCATAGAGAAGAGGAGCCAGAGAAGGGGGGATGAGGAGGAAAATAGTACAGAGTGTAGGAAGGAAGGAGGGAAGAGACGGGCATCATCAGGATGGTGATATGTCCTTGGTGCAGATGAGCTTACTACTGTAACTCCGGAGGTGCACCTGGATCTGCAGCCCCTGAGCTAGGATGCCCACCACAGCCCCGCCCCACCCTCTGCTCTGTAGGCCACTGCCCAGTCAGTGCCTACACACCAAACACTGCCCTCACCACACCAACCACCACACCTGCTGGCACAGAGTAGCTAAGAGCACCCCACACACACTCGCACATACACCACGGTTCAAGGACACACACATAATGTACACACAAACACTCCCCTACGTATTTATTTGGACAGTGAAGCTCAAACTTTTAATTTGGCTCTATACTCCAGCATTTGAGATCAAATGTTTTATATGAGGCAACTGTACAGAATGTCACCTTTTTATTTGTATGAAAATACCATCACATGGTGACATTCTGTACTGTCACCTCATAAAACATTTGATCTCAAATCCAAAATGCTGGAGTACAGAGGCAAATTAAAAGTTTTAGGTTCGCTGTCCAAATAAATACGTAGGGGCGTGTACATACCACGCTTTGAGGGCTCACTTGCATACCACGCTTTGAGGGCTCACTTACATACCACGCTTTGAGGGCTCACTTACATACCACGCTTTGAGGGCTCACTTACATACCACGCTTTGAGGGCTCACTTACATACCACGCTTTGAGGGCTCACTTACATACCATGCTTTGAGGGCTCACAATCACACGTGGCACATGTCATGGCAATCCATGGCAATCACTGCATATGTATGCAGTACATTTAGATGCAATACATTCCTTAAAATACTTTCTACATGAGCCATTTGCTTGTCAGTATGTTATGTATTGTATGTGATATCCTAGGTTATGATGACAGTCATCATTTACTATACATTGTGCACATTGTACAGAACAGGGTTTATTAGTAACTACAGTACCAGTCAAAGGTTTGGACCCACCTACTCATTCCAGGGTTTTTCTTTATTTTTACTATTTTCTACATTGTAGAATAATAGGGACGACATCAAAACTATGAAATAACACATATGGAATAATGTAGTAACCAAAAAAGTGTTATACAAATCTAAATATATTTAACATTTTGGATTCTTCAAAGTAGCCACCCTTTGCCATGACAGTTTTGCACACTTTTGACTGGTACCGTATATATATATATATATATATATATATATATATATATATATATATACTGTTTCTTTCTTACCTGCATAGGCTTTTGTAAGGTTAAGCTTACAGTATAAGCTTATATTGTTTGACCAGACTGCTATTCTTGTATGTATTAGTGTGTTTCACTGTAGTTTAGTTATGTGTATTTTCATTTTACACTACATGGCCAAATGAGTGGATTCAGCTCTTTCAGCCACACCCGATTCTGACAGTTGTATAAAATTGAGCACACAGCCATGCAATCTCCATAGACAAACATTAGCAGTAGAATGGCCCGTACTGAAGAGCTCAGTGACTTTCAACGTGGCACTGTCATAGGATGCCACCTTTCAAACAAGTCAGTTTGTCAAATTTCTGCGCTGCTAGAGCTGCTCCGGTCAACTGTAAGTGCTGTTATTGTGAAGTGGAAACCTCTAGGAGCAACAGCGGCTCAGCCACGAACTGGTAGGCCACACAAGCTCACAGAACGGGACTGAAGAGCGTAGCGTGTAACAGTTGTCTGTCTTCGGTTGTAGCACTCTGCCGGAATGCATGGTGCCAACTGTAAAATTTGGTGGAGGAGGAATAATGTTCTGGGGCTGTTTTTCATGGTTTGGGCTAAGCCCCTTAGTTCCAGTGAAGGGAAATCTTAACGCTACAGCATACAATGACATTCTAGACAATAACAGGAGAACGCTACCTGCCGGAATGCATAGTGCCAACTGTAAAATTTGGTGGAGGAGGAATAATGGTCTGGGGCCGTTTTTCATGGTTCGGATTAAGGCCCCATAGTTCCAGTTAAGGGAATATTTGTATTGTTTATTTAAAAAACAACATTGGGTACTTTCTCTCCCCATTTTCGTGATATTCAATTGGTAGTTACAGTGTTGTCCCATCGCTGCAACTCCTGTACGGACTCGGGGCCATGTAGTGATTTGTTTTGAGAGGCGAAGGTCGAGAGCCATGTGTTCTCCGAAACACCAGCCCGCCCAGCCGCACTGCTTCTTTTCACACTGCATGTGCCCGGCTGCCACAAGGAGTGGACGCTGGGCCAATTGTGCTTCGCCTAATCGGTCTCCAGGTTGCGGCCGGTTGCGACACAGCCCGGGATCGAACCTGGATTGGATTTTTAGTGATGCAGTGCCTTAGACCGCTGCGCCAATTCTAGATGATTCTGTGCTTCCAACTTTGTGGCAACAGTTTGGGGGAAGGCCCTTTCCTGTTTCAGAATGAAAATGCCCCCGTGCACAAAGCGAGGTCCATACAAAAATGCTTTTTCAAGATCGGTGTGGAAGAACTTGACTGGTCTGCAGAGAACCCTGACCTCAACCCCATCGAACACCATTGGGATGAATTGGAACGCCGACTGAGAGCCAGGCCTAATCACCCAACACCAGTGCCCGACCTCACTAATGCTCTTGTGGCTGAATGGAAGCAAGTCCCCGCAGCAGTGTTCCAACATCTAGTGGAAAGCCTTCCCAGAAGAGTGGAGGCTGTTATAGCAGCAAAAGGGGGGACGAACACCGTAATAATGGCCATGGTTTTGGAATGAGATGTTGGCGAGCAGGTGTCCACATACTTTTGGACATGTAGTGTATGTGCACTTGTTCTACATATGTGTGTATACAGTTTAAGTCGGAAGTTTACATACACTTAGGTTGGAGTCATTAAAACTCATTTTTAAACCACTCCACAAATGTCTTGTTAACAAACTATAGTTTTGGCAAGTCGGTTAGGACATCTACTTAGTGCATGACACAAGTCATTTTTCCAACAATTGTTTACAGACAGATTATTTCACTTACAGTTGAAGTTAAAAGTTTACATACACCTTATCCAAATACATTTAAACTCGGTTTATCACAATTCCTGACATTTAATCCTAGTAAAAATTCCCTGTGTTAGGTCAGTTAGGATCACCACTTTATTTTAAGAATGTGAAATGTCAGAATAATAGTAGAGAGAACGATTTATTTCAGCTTTTATTTCTTTCATCACATTCCCAGTGGGTCAGAAGTTTACATACACTCAATTAGTATTTGGTAGCATTGCCTTAAATTGTTCAACTTGGGTCAAATGTTTCGGCTAGCCTTCCACAAGCTTCCTACAATACATTGGGTGAATTTTGGCCCATTCCTCCTGACAGAGCTGGTGTAACAGAGTCAGATTTGTAGGCCTCCTTGCTCACTCACGCTTTTTCAGTTCTGCCCACACATTTTCTATCGGATTGAGGTCAGGGCTTTGTGATGGCCACTCTAATGATTTGACTTTGTTGTCTTTAAGCCATTTTGCCACAACTTTGTAAGCATGCTTGGGGTCATTTTCCATTTGTAAGACCCATTTGCGACCAAACTTTAACTTCCTGACTGATGTCTTGAGATGTTGCTTCAGTATATACACAGAATTTTCCTTCCTCGTGATGCCGTCTATTTTGTGAAGTGCACCAGTCCCTCCTGCAGCAAAGCATCCCCACAACATGATGCTGCCACCCCCGTGCTTCACGGTTGGGATGAGGTTCTTCGGCTTGCAAGCCTCCCCCTTTTTCCTCCAAACATAACGATGGTCATTATGGCCAAACAGTTCCATTTTTGTTTCATCAGACCAGAAGACATTTCTCCAAAAACTAGGATATTTGTTCCCATGTGCAGTTGCAAGCCGTAGTCTGGCTTTTTTTAATGAGTTTTAAGGTAGACCTTGAAATACATCTACAGGTACATCTCCAACTGACTCAAATTATGTCAATTAGCCTAACTAAATATTCTAAAACCATGATATCATTTTCTGGAATTTTACAAGCTGTTTAAAGGTACAGTCAACTTAGTGTATGTAAACTTCTGACCCACTGGAATTGTGATACTGTAAATTATAAGTGAAATAATCTGTCTGTAAACTATTGTTGGAAAAATGACTTGTGTCATGCACAAAGTAGATGTACTAACCAACTTGCCAAAACTATAGTTTGTTAACAAGAAATTTGTGGAGTGGTTGAAAAACGAGTTTGAATGACTCCAACCTAAGTGTATGTAAACTTCCGACTTCAACTGTACAATTCACTGCATCACAATTCCAGTGGGTTAGAAGTTTACATACACTAAGTTGACTGTGCCTTTAAACAGCTTGTAAAATTCCAGAAAATTATGTCATGGCTTTAGAAGCTTCTGTTAGGCTAATTGACATCATTTGAGTCAATCGGAGGTGTCTCTGTGGATGTTTTTCAAGGCCTACCTTCAAACTCAGTGCCTCTTTGCTTGACATCATGGGAAAATCAAAATAAATTAATTGTAGACCTCCACAAGTTTGGTTCATCCTTGGGAGCAATTTACAAATGCCTGAAGGTACATAGCCATCAAACCACTCAGGAAGGAGAATCATTCTGTCTCCTAGAGATGAACGTACTTTGGTGCGAAAAGTGCCAATCAATCCCAGAATAGCAGCAAAGGACCTTGTGAAGATGCTGGAGGAAACGGGTACAAAAGTATCTATATCCACAGTAAAACGAGTCCTATATTGACATAACCTGAAAGGCCGCTCAGCAAGGAAGAAACCTCTTCTCCAAAACTGCCAGAAAATAGCCAGACTACGGTTTGCAACTGCACATGGGGACAAAGATCCTAGTTTTTGGAGAAATGTCCTCTGGTCTGATGAAACAAATATGGAACTGTTTGGCCATAATGACCATCGTTATGTTTGGAGGAAAAAGGGGGAGGCTTGCAAACCGAAGAATACCATCCCAAACGTGAAGCATGAAGGTGGCAGCATCATGTTGTGTGGGTGCTTTGCTGCAGGTGGGACTGGTGCACTTCACAAAATAGATGGCTCATGAGGAAGGACAATCATGTGGATATATTGAAGCAAGACATCAGGCAGGAAGTTAAAGCTTGGTCGCAAATGGGTCTTCCAAATGGACAATGACCCCAAGCATGCTTCCAAAGTTGTGGCAAAATGGCTTAAGGACAACAAAGTTAAGGTATTGGAGTGGCCATCAGAAAGCTCTGACCTCAATCCCATTGACAATTTGTGGGCAGAACTGAAAAAGCGTGTGCGAGCAAGGAGGCCTACAAACCTGACTCAGTTACACCAGCTCTGTCAGGAGGAACGGGCCAAAATTCATCCAATGTATTGTGGGAAGCTTGTGGAAGGCTTGAAAATAAGAGAGCCGCACATGCTTGTGGAAGGCTACCTCAAACGTTTGACCCAAGTTAAACAATTTAAAGGCAATGCTACCAAATACTAATTGAGTGTGTGGAAACTTGATGCTCACTGGGAATGTGATGAAAGAAATAAAAGCTGAAATAAATCATTCTCTACTATTATTCGCACATTTCACATTCTTAAAATGAAGTGGTGATCCTAACTGACCTAAGACAGGGAATTTTTACTAGGATTAAATGTCAGGAATTGTGATACACCTTAGCCAAATACATTTAAACTCAGTTTTTGTAAACTTCTGACTTCAACTGTATATGGTGATGTACTATCATACATAATGTGTAATACCATAACATCAGCAGCATTCATGCCAAGCTGTACATTTTTACATTGATATCTCAAATGATGCAACATATTCATATACACACATTCTGTTTAGAAACCCCCCAGATATCATATTCCATGAATGACAAAATCACTGTTAATCTACATTGTGGATGAATTCATTCATCCAGATTGACATGTGATGTTAGTGTGTGGGGTCTGATATGGTACAGGTACACTGTGTGTGTGTGTGTGTGTGTGTGTGTGGTGGGGGGGGGGGGGGTACTGATGCATACATTCAACTAACTGACCCCTCCCTAAAATGCATTTCTATCTCATGTCGTTGATATGTGAATATTAATTACTTACCTACAGTATATACCAACCCTCCCCACACCCCATGACATAATGCTTATTTAAGCATGTTTTTACTGTAGATGTTATTTTTAAGTTATCGTTATCATTATGACGTTTTTATGCTTATTCCTGTCACTGTAAGAAAAGGACAGCAAAACATTATAAAAATGCTATAGTTTCCTAAATCAATGTAATGTCACACACACATTCCCATGAATTGTAAGCTTGTCTACAATAGAATACTTTTTTGTGTAATCACAGGGCTGCTGTCAAATAATGTGATGTCATGATCTTTAACTCTGTTTTTCTGTGTTTGCGGTGTCTGTGTCCATGTCTTATCCCTGTGCTTGTCGGTATACCCCTCTGTGTGTGCCTATTTCTGTGCGTTTGTCTATCTACCTTGTCCTCACGTCTGTATCCATACCCATGTGTGTCTCTGTCTCCGTGTCCTTGTCTTTCTATGTCCTCCTCTCTCTCCCCTTGTTGTTTTTCATTCCCCTTCTTTTTACCAGACGGTCACTCTAGTGGCAGTCAGGCAGTCAGAGAGGCGAGAGAGGGGGCTTCCTCCAACCCTCCTCACTCACTCAAGGGACGATTTCAGGTACAAAACAGACTCTAGACACTTGTGTAGTTCTGAAAAGATTAGATAGGTAGGTGTAAGCAATATGGGAAAATAGCCTCACAGTGTACGAGAGGACACGATGGTACTACTACCAGGCCTATTAAATTATTTCAGATCTATTAAGTGCCTAGAACTTCCTGATAATCACTTCCTGGTTAAATATCAGAATGTGCTGGAGAAGGAGGAACACACACAAACTTAATGACTCCCACTTTGTATTTTCCCCAGGTCACCCCAGTGCCCCAGCCCCCTGAGGCCTCTCCCCCCAAGGAGGCAGCCTGCGGTACGGGCAGCAGCCACAGGAAAGTGGGGCGCTTCTCTGTGACCCAGACGGAGGCCCAGAAAGAGGAGAAAGAACTGACGGACAGCTCCCCTGTGTCTCCTGACCTGGAGAGAGAGAGGAGGAGGACCCGAGGGAAGGAGGGAGAGAGGGAGGAAGGGAAGAGGACTCCAGCACTGAGCCACCCACCCCGAGGACATGGTCACGGGCATGGTCATTCTCCCCTGGGCAGTAGCGATGATGAGGAGAGTGAGATGGAGGATGAAGACCTGAGGAAGGAGCTGCACACGCTGAGAGAGAAGTGAGATGATACAATAGAATACCTAGTTTATTGGGAATTAATTTTGTGCAGTCATTGACCCATCTGGGAGACGGAGGGGAAAAAAGGGACAGGGTTTATTTTCAGTATCATTCAACATGTTGATGTTCTATTTTAACTGACCAATTTTTACTCTTTCTCCCACCCAACCACTCCATTCCATCCCTGCCTGTCTACATTCTCAACATATCACTCCTCAACTCTGTCGCTCTGCCATTAATGATCTCCCAAACCCCATTCTCTTCATGTCTCCCTCCTCCATTCCTCCCCCTGTATTTTACCTCTCTTCCCCAGGCACATCAAGGAGGTGGTGTCCCTCCAGGCTCAGCAGAACAGACAGCTCCAGGAGCTGTACAGACAGCTGCGCTCCCTCAAAGACCACCGGCAGACCCTGCCCCGCACCCCACCCTTCCCCTCAGGGTCCCCAGCCCTCTCCCCCCGCAGGCCCAGGCAGGCCAAAGCCAAGCTCCGGCCCAGGCCCCACTCCCACATGGACAACAATGTACTCGCTGGTCACCCCGGTAACCAATCTCTCTTTCTGGGTCTACTCTCGGTCTTTCAGTCTTGATCTGTGTATTTCTCTCTCTCCCTCGGTCCTCTCTCTTTCTGTCTTCTAGCTCTCTATTTTATCTTTCCCTCTCTCATCTCTCTCCCACTGAACGTGATATATGTGATGTCTGACTCTGTTGTCTCTGCTGAAGGTATACAACAGTCCAGTAGTTTCTCAGGGGGAGAACAGAGAAAACTGCCGCCATACTGCAACCCAGAACAAACCACCCTACTGACTACCAAAAGAGGTAATGGTTTCACCGAAACCTAACTCTTCCTCTGAATAAGTGGTGTTTGATTGATTATCTTCCCTTTCTCTCTTCTCAGACCACAGTCCTCCCTCCCAGGGTGCCAGAAAGAGCATGTTCACAGATGACTTGCACAGACTGGTTGATGATTGGACGAAGGAGACAGTGGGTCCCGCCGCTCCCAAGCCCTCGCTCAATCAGATCAAGCAGATTCAGCAGGTGCAGGAGTTGGGAGGGTGGCCACAGGCCACAGAGGTAACGCACCAGGCCTCACACGACCTATACGTATACAGTGCATGTGTATTTATTGCCCATGTACAGTATTCCATTGCCAATGTATTGTGTACACGCTTGTACATTTTTGTACAGTTCAGTGTATGACTGCAAGCTACCAAAAACCGTTGGATGTCATTATTGTGTGTCACATTAGTGATGTCTTCCTTCCAGGTGGCTCCTCCTGGTTGGTTCCCTGTGGCACCACTGAACCCCCAGGCCTCCCCAGCCCCCTCCAGCCTCACTGCTCCAACCCCAGCTCAGTACACCACTGGGGGGAGCCTGAGCCAGTGGAGAGGGGTGGGGGGACCACCAGGACCACAACAACAACAAACACACATGCCTCCAGTCCCTCAGCTGCAGCAAAGTTTACATCTCCAGCAAGCCCAGCCTACTCACCCATTACAGATACAGCCCCTAATCCAGACTCCACTACTGTCTCAGTCCCTGTCTCCCGTAGAGCCACAGACAGGGCAACAACAGATACCCCAGCAGCCCCATTTAGGTGTAGGAGCCCCACCTCCGAATCAGAATAAACCTCTGTTGCCTTCCCAGGTGTCCCCGTCGTCTCAGCTGGCCCTAGCTCAGCCTGGGTGTCTGATTCCTGGGTCTAGCAACAATGCGGTAGTGGAGCCCATCGACACTGGCGCTGCTCCTGCTGCTGCTGTTTCTGCCTCCGGTGGCCCCGGGGGGACATTGTGCTTCTGCTCCTCCTCTTCCTCCTGCTCCTCCTCCTGCTCTGCTGCTGCTCGACCATCCAGTGCCAAACTTCACCCCACGCCCCCAACCTCCACTCTTCCTCTGGGACAGCAGTAAAAAGAAAATGAGAGGGGAAGAGTGTTAGATTAGGATGGAACGAGGGAAGTAGAAAAAAGATGGAGATGATGGATGTGCAAAAACCATGTGGAAAGTTTGAGATTGTGTATGTTATGAGAGGTAACGTCTGACAATGAGAAAATGGACGCCATTATATTTGTAAAGATGAGATGGGAAGTGAATGTGAGAGATGGTTGAGTCTATGTAGACAGAGTATGTACAGACAGAGGGCAATGTGGAACTCTGGGGGGGGGGGGGGGGGGGGGGGGGTGTATTGGTGATATTGGTGTGTTTGAGATGTACAAAATTAGGTAATGTGTGTGTGTGCGTGTTTGTGTTGCCATTGATTCCCTCAGTACATATTCCTTGTGTGTTTTGACACCAAGTAACGGCCATGTTATTTTTAAAATCTGACTAAGTTTGACCCAGAACTCTTCCTCCCAAGCTGAGACATGAAGGAACACAAAACATTGACATTATTATGCATTGACATATATTTTTTTTGTCAATGATTACTTATATCGAAAAGGACTATGAATTTTAAAAGTGCAATTAGTAACTGTCATCTAAATTGTATCATCCTGTGATGTCCTGATTTGTCTGTGGTGCCGTTTAACCAAATAATTTTGTAGAAGCACGTTAACAACCAAACATTTACGCATTAACTGACCTCTTACATGAGTATAGCACAAATGTTTCAACAGGCTACCAATGAGATATAAAGCAGGTGCAACAACAGCATGTTACAGTAACACCACGGAGCATGGTAATAGTGGTGCTACCTGGCTATTATCACTACCACAATGCCACTAAGCACACTGTTGTACAGTGTAGTGCACGGGCAAGGCATGTACTTTGTGGATTATCATTTTTTACATTGATAAAAAGTGTCAATCAGTAGATTAAAGAAGATTTTAAATAACATGTTGAGTAACATGATTAAATTGTGATCAATATATGCTGATATTTTGATTTAATTGATGAATATGTTCAGTGAGCTTTCATTGAATAAACACTCATCAAAACACTAAGACTGCATGACCTTACGGCTACAATGTACCTTGACTTGTCTGCAATCTGCTTGCACTTGTGCTTATATTTCTCACGTCTGCTGCTGTGCACAACAACAAACTCTGAGGTAATTTATTGATCAGAAATAAATCTGTTTTATTTGAGCTAGAATCAATTTGTTTTAGGGAAATGTTGAATTTCCTCACTACCAATCGCTGCACTGCATATCAAAGGTGCAATTAGGAAAACTGATAAGAAAACAAACTGCCAAGTCATTTTATGGAATGGGGAAACCAACTGTATATGGGCTGTCCTCATATTGCCTTTTAGAATTAATACTTTACTGTGTGTGTGACTGTTTTCTTTTGTGTGACAAAAGCTTTGTAATATTGCTGCACTGCATCACAAATTGAACCCCCACTACTTCCATAAAGCAGACTCTCACATTAGTTGTTACTGTACCAGATTGGCCCAGCGTGTCATTGTAAATAAGAATTTGTTCTTAACTGACTTGCCTAGTTAAATAAAGGTTAAATTAAAGTGTAATTTAAAAAAAAAAAAAAAAAAAATGTTTGTTGTTAGACAGCATTGTGAGAGCCTCACTGGGCTATTTGTCAAGACCGAGTACTTTTTCTGGATTTAATTAGTGAACATTTTTGTCCTTAACAAGTTATTTTACGTGTGAATTACTCTTTTGTAAATTCGACTAGAAGGATCTGTTAAGTCCTGCATGCACACAACAAAAGGTTTACTGACTTCCATTTCTCAACTTACTCCAGTGAGTGACAGATACAGGGATGCACATGGACAATGAGATACAGTACAATCATCATTGCATTTAGCTATACATACAAATCTGACCATTGATAAATACATTTTCTGAAAGCTTACTTGGTACTATAAGTTTTACAGTTAATGCAGTATTTCTATTTTTATTTAAATGTATAATGACAGAGAGTTTTTCCCACAGCAAAGAGGAGATTGTAGAGCATATGTGAAATACTGCTTCATAGTGAGCTGAAAACTCACTAAAACTAATGAAAGTGGAAGGAGGAAAAACAAAACATTCAAATTCTCTTTGGGGAGCTAAAACAGTTGGTGCTCATAGTTGTTCACAAACTAAACACTTCACCAATTATATATAGTTTAACATAGTGGTTTTCAGTATTTGTTTTATTTTTATGAGACAACCCACATTTTCACAGTAACATAGTTTAATATTATTAGTGGAGGGGAGGAAGTTACTGTGCTGTCAAGTCAATACTAACATGTTGACCATATGTCACAGCTTTGATGATATTCATGAAAAGGAAATGTGGAACTCGCCCTGATGTGTTACCAAAATGTAATCTAAAGGAAAAAAATATTATTTTTGTATTTTGAAATGGGGTTGTACAAAATGTAAAATCGTGTCCTGATCAGTATTTTAAAATATATCTGAGGTTATCTGACACTAGAAAACATTGCTTCTCATCTCTGTTGGAGTCCCCCCAGGATATATTATATTCCTCTCAGACTTTGTGTTGAAACAGAGTAATAGCTACATCATGTTTCAATTGTGAGAGGTTTTGTCAGTATGGTTCTAATCATAGAGATATACTGTATCAACTTGTTTTTATCTCTACGGAAACTTGATTCACTGGACAAACAATGAAACACCGTCAAGAGGTAGGCCTAGACTACCTTTAGGCCATTGGGCTCATCTAACACACACTTGTCCTGATATTACACCTGACTGAGAACCAATGATTTAGAAGGACATTTAAATACAAAAACCTAGAAATAAAACATATGTTTCTGGTGATTTAACCTCTGTAATATTGTAACTAATTCAATTGTTGATTTTATTTATGTTTTTGTAACTAATCAAAATAAATGGTGTTAAACATCAAACTGTTAATGGGCATTTTATTGCTTATTCTGTTGGACCCTCAATTTCACCAATCTTGTCATATAATTGATATACACTGAACAAAAATATAAACGCAAAATGTAAAGTATTGGTCCCATCTTTCATGAGCTGAAATAAACAATCCCAGAAATGTTCCATACACACAAAAATATTTGTTTGCATCCCTGTTAGTGAGCATTTCTCAATTGCCAAGAAAATCCTCCTGAAAGGTGTGGCTTATCAAGAACCTGATTAAACAGCATGATCATTACACAGGTACACCTTGTGCTGGGGACAAAAGGCCACTCTAAAATGTGCAGTTTTGTCACACAACACAATACCACAGATGTCTCAAGTTTTGAAGTAGCTTGCAATTGGCATGCTGACTGCAGGAATGTGCACCAGAGCTTTTGCCAGAGAATTGAATGTTAATTTCTCAACAAAAAACTGCCTCTGTAGTTTTTGAGAATTTGGCAAAACGTCCAACCGGCCTCACAACCGCAGACCACGTGTATGGCGTTGTGTGAGCGAGAGGTTTGCTGATGTCAACGTTGTGAACAGTACCCCATGGTGGTGCTGGGGTTATGGTATGGACAGGCATAAGCTACGGATAACAAACACAATTGCATTTTATCAATGGCAATTTGAATGCACAGAGATAGCGTGACGAGATCCTGAGGCCCATTGTCTTGCCATTAATCTGCCACCATCACCTTATGTTTCAGCATGATAATGCACTGCCCCATGTCGCAAGGATCTTTACACAATTCCTGGAAGCTGAAAATGTCCCAGTTCTTCCATACCCTGCATACTCACCAGACATATAACCCACTGAGCATGTTTGGTATGCTCTGGATCGATGTGTATGACAGCGTGTTCCAGTTCCCGCCAATATCCAGCAACTTTGCACAGTCATTGAAGAGGAGCGTGAAAACATTCCACATGCCACAATCAACAGCCTGATCAACTCTATGCGAAAAAGATGTGTTGCGCTGCATGAGGCAAATGGTGGTCACACCAGATACTGACTGGTTTTCTGATCCACACCCCTACTTTTTTTTCAAGGTATCTGTGACCAACAGATGCATATCTATATTCCCAGTCATGTGAAATCCATAGATTAGGGCTTAGTTATTAATTCCTTTCAATTGACTGATTTCCTTATATGAACTGTTAACTCGAAATCTTTGAAATTGTTGCATGTTGCACTCATATTTTTGTTCAGTATAATTACAGGCCCAGGTTATTGCAGTTATTACAGTGCAATAGCTGGTTATTACACTAATTACTCAACTCTAATGTAAATATTGTTTCATTTTGTGTGTGGGCCTACATTTGAAGTATTGATGTACCGCTATTGTAGTTCTTCACTAGCGCAACTTTATTGTTCCTTCAACTACAGACAGTCTATGCGAGTGCTTTGAAATGGCGTTGCTCCATCACAAATGTCTGTATTTCTGAGTTGTTTATAGTAACAGTGCTCATGTGCTCTTTTAATCTTTTCAAACCCTGCAATATACATTTTGTGACTTAACCTACACACCTGGATATCATTTGTAGGGGAAAAAGACAATGCAGTAAGGGCTGTTTTTGAATACTTTGCGCTGCATAATAAGGCCTCATCGATCCTCAGCCTTTCGTAAGGATTTCAACCGATTTCGAATGCTTGGCCGGTGGCCTCTCTGCAGCAATCGGACAGTTTAAATCCCGGTAAGAAATTATTTCGGACCGATTTTCTGAACGTACAACAAACTTATAGGTAATTCAATACTATTTTCACGATAAACTAATTTAAAATGCAATATATTTAGCTAAATATAGACTTATCCGCTGTTTAGCTAACGTTACCAGCTAACTTAAGTTGCTAAGCTTAGCCAATGGTGGCTAGCATGTTGCGCTGACAACTAAGTTACTGTAGCGAATAAACTGGCTATGTGTGGTCTTGAATTGCAACTAACGAAAAGATAGCGTTGAACTAATACACATTATTACCAGCTTGCTATGAATCGGTAACGTTCAATTACCTGCGCTTTTCGTTTGTTAGCTAGTTACGTTAGCATAGTCTAGGTACTTGCGAAAAGCCATTGTTAGCCAGGCTGCAGTGTTTACAAATCTAGCTACTATAGTTAGCTAGCTAAGCTGCTAACTGGCTAATGTTACTTTCCCTCCCCTAGTACTAGCTAATTAGCCAGTTATTTGTCTGAATTCCAATTCATATGCGAGAGCTGTCAGACATTTTGCAAGGCCTACCCCTCCCCATACATTTATTAGCCAGTTTAGAAGTGTTATTGTTAGCTAGCTAACTTTTGTATTGCCTAATCGTGGGCTAGTTTACTATTCAGACCCACTGCTAGCGAGCCAAGTATAGCAATTTACAGTGAGAACATTCGGTCAGTAAAACGACTTAGAGGAACTTATCTTTCTTATCCTCAAATTAACACCCACATCCCTGCAGACCTTTTGACATATATGTTTGTGCTCTCTTCTTTCCCATTTCAACAGGTGCCTAATCATGGCGAATACAATGCACCATGTGTGACAGAAAGCAGTGGGCTAGGCACCTATTCCAAGTGAAGTGACACACCACAGTTAACCTGTTACTGGCACTGCCCTGTGCTGCTTCAGTACAAACGACATTTGAACCATATATTTTTTTTCAGAGCTCAATGCAACCGTAAACTAATTCTAATTGCAAACTAGAGTCGTGCTGCCATATTCACAGAGTAGATTTAAGCCTAACTGTCAGTCAGTTTACACTCCCAGTATGGCGTCTGTTCCAGTGTACTGCCTGTGTCGCCTGCCCTACGATGTCACACGCTTTATGATCGAGTGTGACATATGTCAAGACTGGTTCCATGGAAGGTAAGTTATATTTCAGTTTCATTGAGCGTTACTACACTGAACAAAAATATAAACACAGCATGTTAAGTGTTGGTCCAATGTTTCATGAGTTGCAGTAAAATATCCCAGAAATGTACCATATGCACAAAAGGCTTATTTCTCAAAAATGTTGTGCACAAATTTGTTTACATCACTGTTAGTGAGCATTTCTCCTTCAAGGTAGTCCATCCACCTAACAGGTGTGGCATATCAAGAAGCTGATTAAACAGCATGATCATTACACAGATCATTACACAGTCATTACACATCATTACACCTAGTGCTGGGGACAATAAAAGTTGTCACACAACGCTACAGATGTCTCAAATTATGAGGGAGCGTGCAATTGGCATGCAGACTGCAAGAATGTCCACCAGAGCTTTTGGCAGAGTATTGAATGTTCATTTATCTACCATAAGCCACCTTAAACGTTGTTTTAGAGAATTTGGCAGTATGTCCAACTGGCCTCACAACCGCAGAACACGTATGGCGTTGTGTGGGCAAGCAGTTTGCTGATGTCAACGTTGTGAACAGAGTGCCCCATGGTGGCGGTTGGGTTATGGTATGGGCAGGCTACAGACACAATTGCATTTTATCGATGGCAATTTGAATGCACAAAAGTACCATTACGAGATCCAGAGGTCCATTTTTTTTTTAAGGTATCTGTGACCAACAGATGCAAATCAGTATTCCCAGTCATGGGAAATTTATATTAGGGCCTAATAAATGTTTCAATTGCCTGATTTCCTCATATGAACTGTAACCCAGTAAAATCAAAGAAATTGGTGCATGTTGTGTTTATATTTTTGTTCAGTATAGTTGCTGACTGTATACAGTAGGCTATAAGTACATGTTTGTTTGTTTGTCTAGTTGTGTTGGAGTGGAGGAAGACAAAGCAGCAGAGATTGACTTGTACCACTGTCCCAACTGTCAGGTCACCCATGGGCCCTCTGTCAGTAAGTCCCTCTCAGTCTCTTTGAATTTGCTTCCCAGGCTGTATTTTTATATTTCACCCATATTTCAGACCTGTTTGAATCTGTAGCATCAGGTGTGCTAGTTCTGAATACATTCTGAATGGCTAGGGGTACTCTAGGACGGGATTAGGAAACCTGGCTCTATAGAAATACACATGCCAATACACATAACAATTCCTCACTTCTGTCAGTTTTGTTACCCGGTCTGCCTTTAGTAATACTACTAGTAGTAATGTAGGCCTAGTAGTAATAGTATAGTAGTAGTGTGGTTGTAATAACACAAGTAGTAGTAGCGTGGTTGTAATGCAAGTCTGTTGTTGTCCCCTGTATGTTCCGCAGTGAGGAAGCGGCGTGGAGGTGCCAAGCAGGCTGATGCTGGAGGAAGAGAAACTTCTGGTCGACCAGTAAAGACAGGCAGCCCACAGTTTGTCAGGGAGCTACGAAGCCGAACCTTTCCAAGGTAAACCTCCCGTATTACATTATATCTATACGTGTTCATTCTCTTCCAGACTGTCTTTTATCTAGCATGAACATTCACCTAAAATGACCGCCTCGCAGAGAAAGAACCCAGCCGACACCTACAATGTAAAGGATTTCATGCGTAGCGTTTTGCTTGCGTCCATACAGTATAGCGTCTCAAAACTATCTGAGTGGTCAAAAATATGGCTTTTGAATCTGCATTTTTTTATTGTCAGATAATGTATAATTTCGAGTGGTACTTTAATCATTTTCTCTAACTTTACAGTTCTGACCTGGTTCTCACCATAGAAGTTGAATTTTGCATCATAATACTATATCTGCCATATTGAGTGTACTGTGAAATTGCAGCAGTCTAAGACGCTTTTCCCATTCCAGTTATTCTATTTCTCTGTGTCCCTCACTATTTTCCAATCTCTATGTGCAGTGCTGATGAGGTATTGTTAAAGCCGTCGGGGGCCCAGCTGACAGTGGAGTTCCTGGAGGAGCGCTCGTTCAGTGTTCCTGTCATGGTCCTCAGGAGGGACGGCCTGGGCATGAACCTGCCCCCGGGGAACTTCGGAGTCAACGACGTAGAGCACTACATCGGTAAACGTCTCCGTCTTTAGCGACAATTTTGGTTTCACGTGCAGTTATTTTAATATTTGCTTGTTTTCCCCACATCATTAACGAGAACACTGATTTATATGTTGTCTTCTATGGTACCTTTACCTACCTTAGTTGAATGCACTGACTCTAAGTAAGTCTCCCTGGATAAGGGCATCTGCTCAATTCAATGATTAAAATGTCAATGTAAACCTGCAACTCTACATACAGTACAAGGCTCTGTCATACCTGCTCTTTAACTACTCACGTCTCAACTTGACATGCCATTACCATAAGAGATGTAACCTAGTGTAGGTTACCAGAGTAAACTACGGTCTTATCTCACACAACAAGACCTCTGTGAAGTTGATGTTGTATATGATCACGGTGCAGGAATAAAGCACTCTGTGTGGGGAGCAGCAAGACATGTTTTGTTTGTTGATTGCGTGTTGTCTATAGGTCCGGACAGGGAGATTGATGTGATTGACGTGTCTCGCCAAGCTGACCTGAAGATGCGCCTAGGAGACTTTGTGGAGTACTACAACAGCCCCAACAGAGACCGAGTCCTCAACGTCATCAGCTTAGAGTTCTCTGAGACCAGGTACACCACACTGCTTGTTCTTGTGTCAATGCAGTCCACTCATTGGTTGGTATTGCTCTCTAGGGGTCTTCCTTGTCACCAGTACATCATTTGGTTGAACAAAAGTCAAATGTCCATTTTCTGTCACAGGCTGTCAAATTTGGTGGAGACTCCGAAGATAGTGAGGAAGCTGTCGTGGGTGGAGAACCTGTGGCCTGAGGAGTCCGTGTTTGAGCGGCCCAACGTCCAGAAATACTGCCTCATGGGGGTCAAGGACAGCTACACAGACTTCCACATCGACTTCGGAGGTACCTCTGTCTGGTACCATGTACTACGGGTAAGAAGAGGGCAGTTATTGGGACATTTTTGGGCCAAATTGTGTAAAGGGACTGTTTGAACTAGGCATTCTTCCTGCTGTGCTGACATGCATAATTGGAGTGTTATATACTAGGAGACTTAAGAGAGATATAATATTTTAATCTCTCTTAAGAGATGATGTCCATGCCTGACTTTACCTTGTTCGTCATTGTAATGCTATGTCTGTCTGACGGATGACAATTCTCTCCTTTTAACTCTTCCACTTTCACGTTGATGTGGAAACGGAAAGGCTGATTAGTGAGCGCTGTGACTTAGATAAATGTCTACGTGTGTCTCTCAGGGTGAGAAGATCTTCTACCTGATCTCCCCCACGCCAGCCAACCTTGCCTTGTTTGAGCGCTGGAGCTCCTCGTCCAATCAGAACGAGATGTTCTTCGGGGACCAGGTGGACATGTGCTACAAGTGCTCTGTCAAACAGGGGAACACGCTCTTCATCCCAACAGGTATTCACCCTCTTCATTTACCCAGGTATTCAACAAAGTGTGGTCAGATGTTATGGTTTGTCTTCTGAAACAGGGACTAGTGCTGTGACAGGCCTGTTATTGCTTCTGGTGATGTGTTTTACATACAGTGCATTCCTGGTGGAGCTTGTCAGAACTCCGTATGTATTATGTGCCAGTTCATATACGGCACTAATCAAAAGTTTGGACACGCCTACTCATTAGTTTTTCGTAATTTTTACATTGTAGAATAATAGTGACGGCATCAAAACTATGAAATAACACATGGAATCATGTAGTAACCAAAATACTTTTAAACAAATCAAAATATATTTGAGATTCTTCAAAGTAGCCACCCTTTGCCTTTGACAGCTTTGCACACTCTTGGCATTCTCTCAACCAGCTTCAAGATGAATGCTTTTCCAACTGTCTTGAAGTAGTTCCCACATATCCTGCACTTGTTGGCTGCTTCTCCTTCACTCTGCGGTCCAACTCATCCCCAACCATCTCAATTGGGTTGAGGTCGGGTGATTGTGGAGGCCAGGTCATCTGATGCAGCACTCCATCACTCTCCTTCTTGGTCAAATAGCTCTTACACAGCCTGGATGTGTGCTGGGTCATTGTCCTGTTGAAAAACAAATGATTGTCGCACTAAGCGCAAACCAGATGGGATGGCGTATCGCTGCAGAATGCTTTGGTAGCCATGCTGTTTAAGTGTTCCTTGAATTCTATATAAATCACTGACGGTGTCACCAGCAATGCAACATCACACCTCCATGCTTCACGGTGGGAACCACACGTGCGGAGATCATCCGTTCACCTACTCTGCATCTCAGAAAGACACGGCGGTTGAAATCAAAAATGTCAAATGTGGACTCATTCAGACCAAAGGCCAGATTTCCACCGGTGAAAGTCCATTGCTCGTGTTTCTTGGCCCAAACAAGTCTCTTCTTCTTATTGGTGTCCTTAAGTAGTGGTTTCTTTGCAGCAATTCAATCATGAAGGCCTGATTCACGCAGTCTTCTCTGAACAGTTACTGTTGAGAGGTGTCTTTTTCTTGAAATCTGTGAAGCATTTATTTGGGCTGCAGTTTGAGGCTGGTAACTCTAATGAACTTCTCCTCTGCAGCTAAGGTAACTCTGGGTCTTCCTTTCCTGTGGTGGTCCTCATGAGAGCCAGTTTCATCATAGCAGTTGAAGAAAGTTGAAAAGTTCTTGACATTTTCTGCATTGACTGACCTTCATGTCTTAAAGTAATGATGGACTGTCATTTCTCTTTGCTTATTTGAGCTGTTCTTGCCATAATATGGACTTGGTATTTTACTAAATAGGGCTATATTCTGTATACCAACCTTACCTTGTCACAACACAACTGATTGGCTCAAACACATTAAGAAGGAAAGAAATTCCACAAATTAACTTTTAAGAAGGCACACCTGTTAATTGAAATGCATTCTGGGTTAGTACCTCATGTAGCTGGTTGAGAGAATACAAAGTGTGTGCAAAGCTGTCATCAAGGCAAAGGGTGACTGCTTTGAAGAATCTCAAATATATAATATAGTTTTTGATTTGTTTATCAGTTTTTCTGGTTACTACATGATTCCATGTGTTATTTCATAGTTTTGATGTCTAAACTATTATTCTACAATGTAGAAAATAGTCAAAATAAAGAAAAACCCTTGAATTAGTAGGTGTGTCCAAACTTTTGACTGGTAGCGTACAGCTGAAGTCGGAAGTTTACATACACTTAGATTGTTGGCGTCATTAAAACTCGTTTTCAACCACTCCACAAATGTCTTGTTAAACAAACTATAGTTTTGGCAAGTCGGTTAGGACATCTACTTTGCATGGCACAAGTAATTTTTCCAACAACTGTTTACAGACAGATTATTTCACTTGTAATTCACTGTATCGCAATTCCAGTGGGTCAGAAGTTTACATACTCTAAGTTGACTGTGCCTTTTAAACAGCTTGGAAAACTCCAGAAAATTATGTCATGGCTTTAGAAGCTTCTGGTAGGCTAATTGACATCATTTGAGTCAATTGGAGGTGTACCTGTGCATGTATTTCAAGGCCTACCTTCAAACTCAGTGCCTCTTTGCTTGACATCATGGGAAAAGGAAAAGGAAAAGAAATTAGGCCAGACCTAAGAAAAAAAATTGTAGACCTCCACAAATCTGGTTAATCCTTGGGAGCAATTTCCAAACGCCTGAAGGTACCACGTTCATCTGTACAAACAATAGTACGCTGGTACAAACACCATGGTACCACGCAGCCGCCATACCGCTCAGGAAGGAGACGCGTTCTGTCTCCTAGAGATGAACGTACTTTGGTGCGAAAAGTGCAAATCAATCCCAGAACAACAGCAAAGGACCTTGTAAAGATGCTGGAGGAAACAGGTACAAAAGTATCTATGTCCACAGTAAAACGAGTCCTATATCGATAGAACCTGAAAGGAAGAAGCCACTGCTCCAAAACCGCCATAAAATAGCCAGACTACGGTTTGCAACTGCACATGGGGACAAAGATCATACTTTTTGGAGAAATGTCCTCTGGTCTGATGAAACAAAAATAGAACTGTTTGGCTGTAATAATCATTGTTATGTTTGGAGGGAAAAGGGGAGGCTTGCAAGCCAAAGAACACCATCCCAACCGTGAAGCACGGGAGTGGCAGAATCATGTTGTGGGGATGCTTTGCTGCAGGAAGAACTGATGCACTTCACAAAATAGATGGCATCATGAGAAAGGAAAATTATGTGGATATGTTGAAGCAACATCTCAAGACATCAGTCAGGAAGTTAAAGCTTGGTCGCAAATGGGTCTTCCAAATGACCCCAATCATACTTCCAAAGTTGTGGCAAAATGGCTTAAGGACAACAAAGTCAAAGTATTGGAGTGGCCATCAGAAAGCCCTGACCTCAATCCTATAGAACATTTGTGGGCAGAACTGAAAAAGCATGTGCGAGCAAGGAGGCCTACAAACCTGACTCAATTACACCAGCTCTGTCCGGAGGAATGGGCCAAAATTCACCCAACTTATTGTGGGAAGCTTGTGGAAGGCTTCCTGAAACATTTGACCCAAGTTAAACAATGTAAAGGCAATGCTACCAAATACTAATTAAGTGTATGTAAACTTCTGACCCACTGGATGACAGAAATGAAAGCTGAAATAAATAATTCCCTCTACTATTATTCTGACATTTCACATTCTTAAAATAAAGTGGTGATCCTAACTGACCTAAGACAGGGAATTTTTACTAGGATTAAATGTCAGGAATTGTGATACACCTTAGCCAAATACATTTAAACTTAGTTTATGTAAACTTCCGACTTCAACTGTATGATTGTATTTTACCTGTATATGCCTGAGGGTTTTCAATGTACCTGTGTGTGTCTCTCTCAGGATGGATCCATGCTGTACTGACTCCTGTGGACTGCGTGGCTTTCGGAGGGAATTTCCTACACAGTCTCAACATTGACATGCAGCTCCGGTAAGTCCCTTCACTCCTGCCTCCTACTAAAACGTGAGTCGTATCACTTGCAGTACTCAGTTTATCTGAACTGATCATAGCACTCTTTCTCTACCATTCATAACTACAATGCCATTTTGAAAATGGCTCACTCAATACATTTCCATTACCATTGTACTATACATTCCAATTACCAAATGTGAATAACCATTCACCCTGTGTTCTGTCTTCTTTCCTCATCAGAGCGTATGAAATAGAGAAGAGGTTGAGTACAGCCGACCTGTTCAGTTTCCCAAACTTTGAGACTGTGTGCTGGTATGTTGGCAAGCACCTGCTTGACACATTCAGAGGTGAGGTGCTTCATCATAAACATGTTTTTTTCCCTCTGCTCTCTAATGAACTGCATTTCTTTGGGCAATGTTTGTCAAGAACCTTGATAACTTCTATGTTGGTCTACGTTGCAGGTCTGAGAGAGAACCGCAGACACCCTGCTACCTACCTGGTCCACGGAGCCAAAGCCCTCAACAACGCTTTCCGCACCTGGACACGCAAAGAGGTAGCTCTTTACTGTAGGCCCCCTTATCTATGCATTCATCAAGCATTTATAGCAGCCACTGAAGACGTTATAACATCCTTCATAGTCAGTCGTAAACATTATGAACAATGGCACAAGATATCAGGAAGCTAGTTGTAGTGGGCGCTATAGTCCTTTATGTCTTATGGTGACGTTATGTTTTTGTCCTTCCACAAGTCGCTGACTGACCACGAGGTGGAGATTCCAGAGACCATTAAGACTCAGCAGCTGGTCAAGGACCTGGCCAAGGAGATACGACTGGTGGAGGTAAGCTGGCCTGGGGAGGTGAAGACACTGACAAATATTTCATTTTTTTTATTGATTATATTTAGTTAACTTTTATCTAACTAGGCAAGTCAGTTAAGAACAAATTCTTATTTACAATGACGCCTACCCCGGCCAAACTTGGACAACGCTGGGCCAATTGTGCGCCGCCCTATGGAACTCCCAATCATGGCCGGATGTGATTCAGCCTGGATTCAAACCAGGGACTGTAGTGACGCCTCTCGCACTGAGATGCAGTGATTTAGACCGCTGCACCACTCAGGAGCCCAAAAGAGTACACTGAGGCAAACTGAGCCAAGCTACTGGACTGGCCTAGTTGTTCATCTACCATAATATCTGAGTCTGTACAGTTCAGGTCACCACTATAGTGAGTCCCTATCAGGCATATGAGTGTGTATGAATTAATTTCAGTCTGGCTTACTGAAAGTACTCTGTCCTCTCTGCCACTCCAGGACATCTTCCAGCAAGGCCGTCCTGCGGCTCCTTTCACCTCTACACAGGGCTTCCCCTCGCCCCTCCCCAAAGCCTCCCCTCTAGCCGTCTCCCAGAGCCCTGGCCGCCCCCCGGGGAAGAAGAGAGGCCCCAAACCCAAGGATGTGTCCCCCAGCCCCAAAAAGAAGGGCCAAAAGGGCTTAATGAAAGAGGCAGGAGAGCTGGACCTCCTGGAGATTCACACCAAACACACACTGAAGAAATGCCAATCTGGTAACAAGAAAAACAAGAACAAGGTACGTCTGTTCAATTGGCCTTGTCCCTGTCAAATACATTTTAATAAATTAAATAGTCATTTTAACTAAAACGAAAATCCCTCTGGGACAAATAAAGTTGAAAGTTCTAGTTTTATTCAGCTCTCAACCTGAGTACAGTGTTTGTTTGCATGGATTTGTGATGCTTGTGATTTCTCTCCATCTCCAGTTTGAGCTACCCTTGGAGGAGTTCCAGGGGAAAATGAGCAAGAGCAAACTGAAGCTGGTGCTGACCAACGGCAAAATACAGGGGTAAGACTGGCATGTTAGGCGACCTCTTTATCTCTTATCACTTTCTGTTTGCATTTCACATTGTGTCATCGACACGTTCATATAAGTTTCTGTCTTTCTGACCACAGGAAGAAGGGTGGTCGTTCAGGTGGCAGTAACCGTGCACCTCACTTCCAGCACCATGCTATGGGAGGGTCTGCCCTGTCAGACTTTGAGTCAGAGGACGAGCTACAGATTGACGAGACACCTCCTCCACGACGCAAGGCTGGGGGATCCAGCAAGAAGAAACTAATTGGTAAGTTTACATGATATAGTACAAATGGAAATATACTTCGATAGCACTTCTTTCGTGATAGCATTACTAAGCAATAAAAAAACGTTTTCTGAACTTGTTGGGGCATTTGGTTCAGCCTTCTGAGCCTTGAGGCTAAATTGATATGAAAGCAATAAAAACACTTTTTAGGCATCCTTTGGGATAGAGTGACGTAATCTACCAGTCAGTTTTATCATTGGTGTCTGGGGCAGGTTTGGTCCGTTGGTGGAGCAAGGAACAAACTATAAACCTGTGTATGTATGCCTGGATCGTTTTCCATCAGAGCACATGTTGTAACAACCTTTTGCTAAAGAAAACGTACAAATGTAGCATTTCTATTAGTTCCTCCCCATTTCACACAGTTTCAAATGGTATTCTTCCATTTTGTGCCTACTGAACTAGACCCTGTTTCCGTCAGGTCTTCCTAGGAAGCTGCCGAGGGCTAAGCCATGCTCTGACCCACATCGCATCAGAGAACCAGGAGAGGTGGACTTTGACATTGAGGAGGACTACACCACAGATGAGGAGGAGACCATGACTGTCCATGGCGTGAAGGGTGGAGCCGGGGGAATCCTGGACCTGCTGAAAGCCAGCAAACAAGTGGCAGGGCTGGACTCTGCACTCAGGTACGGCCTGACTGACACTTCTGGACATTTCAGAAACCTCAATCATATTGTTTCATTCTCAAAACCAGCCCTCTGCAACTTGTGTTCAGATATTCTGAGCAGTCAGACTACCACGTATTGTCTTATCTATTTGAACTCAAGTCAATCATTAGAAAAATGTATTTGCGTTCTGCCTTGGCATCAGATTGCCAATGGAAAAATGTATCCAAAATGGGAGCCAAGTTGGGAGGATGAATGTTTCACTCACTGCCTTCATGAACAGAACAGGTTAACTTGCGTAATATACATTTTTGCAACATATGTCCTCTACCTTTTAGTGCTGTTTGTGTGGTGATCACTCATCTCTTGTCCTCCCTCTCCACCCTCCAGTGAGGAAGCCCCAGCCTCTCCCAGCACGCGAGATGCCATCCAGGGCATGCTCTCCATGGCCAACCCTCCATCTTCTTCCTCCTCCTCCTCTTCCTCCTCTTCCTCCCCTCGGTCTGTCTCCGGAGGGCTTTCTGAGGGCCTGGGCATGGTCAAAGAGAAAGGAGGGCGGGCCGTGTGGGTGACAGGAGCCAATAAGAGCAGAGGGGGAGGAGCCTCCAAAGAGAAGACAACATTCCAACGCCCTGGGAAGCGGCCTGTCAAGCGGCCGGCCCGTCACCTTAGCGACGAGGACAGTCCAGACGAGCAGGAAACTCTGGGCACCTGTTTTAAAGACGCCGAGTATGGTGAGTCAGAGGAAGAATCTCAATTGAGATTGATTGCACTACTTCTGACCAGGTGAGTCATAGGAGGACGGAGCACAAGAACATGCTACTGCTCAGAGACTACTCCCCTCGCCCTGGCTGCATTAGTTTTGGAATGGTCTGAAATTTGCACCCTCTGCTTAACTGGTTCCCCCGGTCAAGCTAAAACTAATGCACAAACATTGGGTTTAGGTCACCTGGGAACTATAAGTCATGGTCTAATTAAGGCACTATGATGGATACTAAACTAAATGATCCAATGATGTCACCGTCGTTATCCTGCCTGCCTGCTCAACCCTCCTAACCAACCCCTGTGTGTGTTTCAGTCTATCCCTCCCTAGAGTCTGATGAGGAGGACCATGCCAACAAGGCCAAGATGAAGAGGAAGAAAAACTGGGACGACACTCCTTGGAGCCCCAAAGGTACTCACTACTCAACCCATTTTCAATGGGTTGTCAACTTAAAGTCACTGAGTGTTAGACAGTGGACATGTTTCATGACCAAACAGACAGCGAAGGACATTTGTTGATACTTAATTGAACATGTAGTAACCATCTGTAGGCGGACTCTCCAAATAAAGTGTTACATATCGTTGATTAATTCTGCTAACATATTTTCTTGTTCCCTCAGCCCGGGTAACCCCCACCCTGCCAAAACAGGAGCGCCCAGTGAGGGAGGGGGCCAGAGTGGCGTCTGTAGAGACTGGCCTTGCTGCAGCTGCTGCCAAACTGGCACAACAGGTGAGATGAGAGGAGGGGGAATACTTTTGGTCATGTAGTGTATGTGGACACCTGCTCGTCCAACATCTCATTCCAAAACGATGGCCATTAATATGGAGTTGCCCCCCCCCCCCTTTGCTACTATAACAGCCTCCACTCTTCTGGGAAGGCTTTCCACTAGATGCTGAAACTTTGCTGCGGGGACTTGCTTTCATTCAGCCACGAGCATTAGTGAGGTCGGGCACTGATGTTGGGAGATGAGGCCTGCCTCGCAGTCGGCGTTCCAATTCATCCCAATGGTGTGCGATGGGGTTGAGGTCAGGGCTCTGTGCAGGCCAGTCAAGTTCTTCCACACCGATCTCGACAAACCATCACTCCAGAGAACACGTTTCCACCACTCCAGCCGACACTTGGCATTGCACATGGTGATCTTAGGCTTGTGTGCGGCTGCTCGGCCATGGAAACCCATTTCATCAAGCTCTGACAAACATTTATTGTGCTAACGTTGCTTCCAGAGGCAGTTTGGAACTCGGTAGTGAGTGTTGCAACCGAGGACAGACCATTTTTTTTACGCTCTTCAGCACTCGGCAGTCCCGTTCTGTGAGCTTGTGTGGCCTACCACTTCGCGGCTGAGCAGTTGTTGCTCCTAGACATTTCCACTTCACAGTAACAGCACTTACAGGTGACCTTCGGCAGCTCTAGCAGGGCAGAAATTTGACAAATTTACTTGTTTGAAAGGGGGTATCCTATGACGGTGCCACATTGAAAGTCACTGAGCTCTTCAGTACGGGCCATTCTACTGCCAATGTTTGTCTATGGAGATTGCATGGCGGTGTGCTCGATTTTATACACCTATCAACAACGGGTGTGGCTGAAATAGCCAAATCCACAAATTTGAAGCAGTGTCCACATACTTTTGTATATAGTGTATGTTAGGGGGCAGTTTGGGACAAGTTCATGTTCTGAGAGAGGTAGGGCAGGTAGCGGTAGTGCCCTTTACTAAATCTTACACATATTGAAATACATTTTGAAGGCTCCTGAGTGGCGCAGCAGTCTAAGGCGCTACATCTCGAGGCGTCACTAATGACCCTGGTTCGATTCCAGGCTGTATCACAACCGGCCATGATTGGGAGTTCCCATAGGGCGATGCACAATTGGCCCGGTGTACGCCGTCATTGTAAATAAGAATTTGTTCTTAACTGACTTGCCTAGTTAAATAAAATAAAGATGAGACAATCACCAAAAACTGACAAATGAGAGCCAAATGTTGAGATGCTACCCTCTGAGGAGCTAGGGAATATGATTGAATTTCAACTGCTGTCTAATATTTCTATTGTTTATTCATCCAGGAGATCCAGAAACCCACCAAGAGGAAGTACACCAAAAAGCCCCGCCCCGTTGCTCCACCACAGCCACCTCCTCAGGCTGAGCTGTCCCCTCCCTCCCCCCCTCTAGCCCCGGAGCCTCCCACCCCTGACTTAAGCCCTGAGCAGAGGGTGGAGTGCTACTCTGCCAGCCTACTGGACCATGAGTACACGGTGGGCCCTGGGGGCCCCAGAGGGAGTGCGGCTATGGCTCCTGGGGTGTTCCTCACCTCCAGACGACCCTCCCTCTCCCCCCAGAACAGCAGCACTTACTCCCCCTCTGCAGCCTCCCCCGCTGGGCTAGCTAGCCCCGGCAGCGCTGGAGCTGGTGGAGGTAAGTACATAAGTGCTTGGGGTAATTGTCTTGCTGGAAGATCCACTTTTGACCAAGTTGCTGCCTCCTGGCAGAGGCAACAAGGTTTTGGGCAAAATGTCCTGGTACTGGTAAAAGTTTGATGCCGTTGACCTTATTTTCTGTATACGCATCCTTCTTTCAACGTCAAACCAACCACTGGTGTGCGTGGCCAAAGAGCTCAAGCCATTTCAGCCTAAAACCTGGTTGCCTCTTCCAGGAGGCTGAAACTTGGCCATAAGTGGATCTTCCAGCAAGACAATTACCCTAAGAACACATCAAAATCCACAACGAAATGGTTAATTGACCACAAATTCAACATTTTGCAATGGCCATCTGTTTCTGGACTTGAACCCAATTGAAAACCTGTGGTTTGAATTGAAGAGGGAAGTCCATAAGCACCGACAAAGGATATCAAGGATCTGGAAAGATGTTGTATAGATAAATGGTCTAAGATCCCTCCCTGTTGGGGCGGCAATTGGGGCGGCAGGTAGCCTAGTGGTTAGAGCATTGGACTAGTAACCGAAAGGTTGCAAGATCGAATCCCCGAGCTGACAAGGTAAAAATCTGTCGTTCTGCCCCTGAACAAGGCAGTTAACCTACTGTTCCTAGGCCGTCATTGAAAATAAGATTTTTTTTCTTAACTGACTTGCCTAGTTAAATAAAATATGTTCTCCAATCTCATAAAATATTTTAGAAAAAGGCTCAGTACCGTTATCCTCGCAAAGGGAATGGTGCTGAAGTATTGTAAATAAGGGTGCCAATAATTTGGACCTCTATCTTTTGAGAGAAAACATATTACTTGTTAAAATCTCTTTCTCTGAGCAAGTACATAAGTATAATAATATACACTGAACAAAAAAAACAACACGTAAAGGCATTTTTCATACACACAAAAATATAATTTTCCTCATTTTGTGCAGACATTTGTTTACATCCCTGTTAGATTATCTTGGCAAAGGAGAAATGTTCACTATCTACTAGACAGGTGTGGCATATCAAGAAGCATGATCATTACACAGATGCACCTTGTGCTGTGGACAATAAAGGGCACTCTAAAATGTGCAGTTTTGAGACAGATGTCTCAAGTTTTGAGAGCGCGTGCAATTGGCATGCTGACTGCAGGAATGTCCACTAGAGCTGTTTCCAGAGAATTTAATGTTCATTTCTCTACCATAAGCCGCCTCCAACGTCATTTTTGAGAATTTGGCAGTACGTCCAACCAGTCTCACAGCCGCAGACCACATGTAACCACGCCAGCCCAGGACCTCCACATCTGGCTTCTTCACGTCGTCTGAGGCCGTCTGAGGCCAGCCACCCGGAGAGCTGATGAAACTGCGGGTTTGCAGAACCAAAGAATTTATGCACTGTCAGAAACTGTCTCAGGGAAGCTAGGCTGCGTGCTCGTCGTCCTCACCAGGGTCTTGACCTGACTGCAGTGCGGCGTTGTAACTGACTAGTGGGCAAATTTTCACCTTCGATGGCCACTGACACGCTGAAGAAGTGTGCTCTTCACAGATTATTCCCGATTTCAACTGTACTGGGCAGTTGGCAGACAGCGTGTATGGCATCGTGTGGGCGAGCGGTTTGCTGATGTCAACGTTATGAACAGAGGGCTCTGTCAATGATTGGTAGAACAGAGATACCGTGACGAGATCCTGAGGCCCATTGTCATGCCATTCATCCACTGCCATCACCTCATGTTTCAGCATGATAATGCACAGTCCCATTTTGCAAGGATCTGAACACAATTCCTGAAAGCTGAAAATGTCCCAGTTATTCCATGCCTTGCATACTCACCATACATGTCACCCATTGAGCATGTTTGGGATGCTCTGGATCGATGTACGACAGCATGTTCCAATTCCCGCCAATATCCAGCAACTTCGCACAGCGATTTGAAGAGCAGTGGTACTACATTCCACATGCCACAATCAAAAGCCTGATCAACTCTGTGCGAAGGAGATGTGTCGCGCTGCATGAGGCAAATGGTGGTCACACCAGATACTGACTGGTTTTCTGATCTACGCCCCTACTTTTTTAAAGATCTCTGTGACCAACAGATGCATATCTATATTCCCAATCAGGTGAAATCCATGGATTAGAGCCTAATGAATTTATTACAATTGACAGATTTCCTTATATGAACTGTAACTGAGTAAAATCTTTGAAATTGTTGATTGTTGCGTTTATTTTTGTTCAGTGTAATCTTCCCTTTTTTCCATACACAATATAGTTCAGACATCATGAAAATAAATTAACAATTTTTTGGGGTGTCTAACTCACAGCTGACTGAATGACGACAATGCAGCGCAGCAGCACACAGAAATAGAATAGGCTTGCATCATCTAACCCTGGCAATTTGACTGGTTAACTAATTCGTACACTCACAATGGCTGCCTGGTATTGTGATGCAATAATTTCCATGGTAATGTGAATGTTCATTCAAATTATGTTTAACTGATGTGCCTCATGCAATGGAATGTGTTTTTTGTAATGTCAGTTGAGTTGAATCAGCAAATTACAGCATATATTTTAGCACATATTTTACTTATGGGTACACTCGCAGTGGATGTGGTAAAGAGGTCAATCAAACTCAGCCAAAACAATGGAATTGCCATGGAAACGCATGGGGGGAAAGGGCCTTGGGGTAATGATCCCAACTCTCCTCATTGCCCCCCAGCAAAATTAGTCTACTTTTGGGCTATTGTTAGTGTGTTTCACATTATTTCGAAGTATAATGCTTATATGGTTGTCAACCCCAACACATGTTCATGTCATTGTTACCGATCAACTACATTCGTTAAAAATGATTTTGACCACCATCAACCATTTCTGTATGCTAGCTATGCTAACCATCTTATACAAATGTTAGTTAGCATTTAGTAGTCACTTTTACATGTTATATAGCAAATATATCCAAATTGGACTGAAGTAAGCACATTGTGGGCCTGTTACAGTACATAAAACATTAAGGTTTTGGCAAATATCCACTATGTTAGATCAGATTTGTTGAATGTTCTCCAATCTGGTAAATTGAACTTCTGCGTTCCAATGACTCCTTTACCAGGTCTATGGCTGCCAGTCCACCCATTATGCCATCATAGAATGAGGACGTCCATTCTATTAATTATATTTCTGTGGCGGCACATGCAGTCAGTTGCGGAAGAGAGGAGAAAATGTGCGCCCCCCGCCCAAACAGTTATTACGGTGACAGCGGTCATTTGGTTGACCAATTACCATCATCCAAAATTCCATGATCGTCACTGCCCTATATTTTTGCTCATCTTAATAAAGAATAAAGGGTGCCAATAATTTTGGTCATGACTAGAAACACACTGGTAACTTCACAGCACATAGACATGAGTTCAGGGGTTTAAGATCTTTCTCTGTCACTGTGACGAATTTCTTTCATATCGATTCATTTTTTTCATTATTTGAATAATAAATGTTTTTATCCAATTGAAAAGGACTGTAATTGGTAAAACTTGCAGTTTACATGTACAAATTATCCTCTTTCCCTAAAAGCATGATGGTCATTACTTTTTTTTTTTTTGGCCCCGCCGAAAATCAATCAGAGATCGACTTAAGTTTGAGTCATGGGATTTTTTGTTGTTGCTGTAACCCCTGTGAGTTGTGTTCATTAGGGAACACATTAGGGAACACAACAGAAAACATTTCAGAGCGGAAAATGAAAATTACCTGTCCAGATAATCCCTCCCTGTTTCAGTCTGTTTTCCTCCATTTGGTGTCTAATGAACAGGATTCACAAATGTGACAAACTGTTTTCTTACCCATTGCCTTATTCCTTCTTTCTACCTCCATCTCAGGGAAACGTCCAAAGAAAGGACTTGCAACAGCAAAACAGAGACTAGGAAAGATTCTGAAAATACACCGCAATGGGAAGCTTCTCCTGTGAGAGGTGCTTCGGGGGATATGGACGGATGGAGGACAGATGGATGTAAATTAAAGAGGACCTGAAAGACATGACTGCTTTAAGAGAGACTGTTTATATTTTTTAATCTATAATTCAATTTTTTTTCATTTGGTATCTTCACCTGCACCTGTCATCCACTCATGTTCTCACTCTATACCCCTTTCCAGTCCTCTTAATAATTCAGAATAGATTGAATTTATATTTTGTAGCACTGAAGTAGTCAGCATTCTGCTTTCACATTTGGTATTATTCATACTTTGATATATATACACACACACTACCGTTCAACATTTTCCCTGTTTTTTAAAGAAAAACACATTTTTTTTGTCCATTAAAATAACATCAAATTGATCAGAAAGACAGTGTAGATATTGTTAATGTTGTAAATTACTATTGTAGCTGGAAACGGCTAATTTGAAAAAAAATTGAATATCTACATAGGCATACAGAGGCCCATTATCAGCAACCATCACTGCTGTGTTCCAATGGCACATTGTGTTAGCTAATCCAAGTTTAAAGGGCTAATTGATCATTAGAAAACCCTTTTGCAATTATGTTAGCACAGCTGAAAAATTTTCTAATTTAAAGAAGCATTAAAACTGGCCTTTAGACTAGTTGACATCAGAAGCATCAGCATTTGTGGGTTCGATTACAGGCTCAAAATGGCCAGAAACAAAGAACTTTCTTCTGAAACTCAGTCTATTCTTGTTCTGAGAAATGAAGGCTATTCCATGTGAGAAATTGCCAAGAAACTTTAGATCTCGTACAACGCTGTGTACTACTCCCTTCACAGAACAGTGCAAACTGGCCCTAACCAGAATAGAAAGAGGAGTGGGAGGCCCCGGTGCACAACTGAGCAAGAGGACAAGTACATTAGTGTCTAGTTTGAGAAACTGACGCCTCACAAGTCCTCAACTGGCAGCTTCATTAAATAGTACCCGCAAAACACCAGTCTCAACGCCAACAGTGAAGAGGTGACTCTGGGATGCTGGCCTTCTAGGCAGAGTTGTAAAGAAAAAGCCATATATATCTCAGACTGGCCAATAAAAAGAAAAGATTAAGATTGGCAAAAGAACAGACACTGGACAGGAACTTTGCCTAGAAGGCCAGCATCCCGGAGTTTCCACACTAGTCTTTCTTGAGACTAGTGTTGGCGTTGAGACTAATGTTTTGCGGGTACTATACTGAAGCTGGCAGTTGAGGACTTGTGAGGCATCTGTTTCTTAAACTAGACACTAATGTACTTGTCCTCTTGCTCAGTTGTGCACCGGGGCCTCCCACTCCTCCTTCTATTCTGGTTAGAGCCAGTCTGCGCTGTTCTGTGAAGGGAGTAGTACATAGCGTTGTAAGAGATCTTCAGTTTCTTGGCAATTTCACGCATGGAATAGCCTTCATTTCTCAGAACAAGAATAGACTGACGAGTTTCAGAAGAAAGTTATTTGTTCCTGGCCATTTTGAGCCTGTAATCGAACCCACAAATGCTGATGCTCCAGATACTCAACTAGTCTAAAGAAGGCTAGTTTTCTTGCTTCTTTAATCAGAACAACAGTTTTCAGCTGTGCTAACTAACATAATTGCAAAAGGGTTTTCTAATGATCAATTTGCCTTTTAAAATTATAAACTTGGATTAGCTGATAATGGGCCTCTGTAGATATTCCATTAAAAATCAGCCGTTTCCAGCTACAATAGTCATTTACAACATTAACCATGTCTACACTGTATTTTGGATAAATTTGAAGTTATTTTAATGGGGGGAAAAATGTGCTTTTCTTTCAAAAACAAGGACATTTCTAAGTGACCCCAAACTTTTGAACGGTAGTGTATATATTGAGGAGCATGTAAGCATTTAGTTGGTCATGCACCGCTCAGATCAATTGAACATGTATGGATCAATTTAATTGCTATATGATCTATCTAATCATTTAACCCATTAAACTTACATGCAAGAAGCATGTATTCATCAAATGGACAATGAAAAATGTCTGAAATTTGTAGTTGATGATTTATAGTAAAACAATTCTTTGATTTTATTATGAAACTCATGATATTACCCGTTCTTCACATGACATGGGTCTCTATGTGGGTGTGCTTGAAGTCAAAAGAGGTGAAGGTTTTAAATGGGTAAATAAAATATACATTTCTTTCCAGACAATTCAGCCAAATGGGATTTTTAGAAATTATTTAATCCGTTTGAGATTAACTCATGTTGTTTTGGATGACTTACTTTTAGATAGCTTTTTAAATGTATTATGTGCTAGTAGGCTTGCCTCCCATCCACCCCTTTACAGTTGTGTTCACATCTATGTTCTCACCTCACTTTCGACTCTAGTTTACTTTTTTATTTCCACAAACTTAGGTTATTACTTCTATTCACCACCCAGGTGTTTACTTTTCCCTTGTAGATAGCAACCAAACCTTTTAGAAAGGGATCTCTTCACCAGAATTTATGTAGATATTTTAAAAGAAATGCTATTGGTGTGCTAATGACCCCAAGAAAGATTTAACTTGTGTTTTTTATTGTATTCATTTACCTTAGCCTGGGTACCAGTCTGTGTGCCATCATGTCACTCCTTGTCGTGGCAGGTCACATACTGGTACCCAAGCTACATTTAACTCACTTCTGGATGAAGGTCTGTGTTTTTAGATGTGTATATTTTGGAATTTATATAGCCACCCAGTCAAAACAGTACTGTCATGATATGAAGAATCTGGTTCCTAATCATTTTCAAATCCACCATGGTTTGTATTCAAGTCTTTAGTAGTATAGACTTGAGACAGCAGTTGTAGGTTGTATCCCAAATGGCGCCCTATTCTGTAGTGCACTACTTTTGAACATAGCCCAATGCGTTCTGGTTAAAAGTAGCATACTATTTTGGAAATGTGGTGCTGTTTGGGACGCAGATGTAGAATGACGTGTTTTATTTAAGGAATGTGCTACATATATAGACACAGTTGTAGTGTGCTGTAAGGAAGTCGGGAAGCGAGAGATTTGATAATGATTCTGATATGTACATCGTTGTAATTTTGTTTTTATATAGTTCAAAGGATAAGTCTTTTTGTTGTTATTGCTTAACATACCTTGTATAAAATACATGTAATTTTGAAAAATGTTTGAAATATTCAAAGTTTTATTTGTATGCAGTAATAATTATGTAATTTTTAGTTGGTCATGTATTGTTATAATGGAATAATGAAGTTCCTGATTTATCATTTAGTATTAATAATATTTCGTCTTGTGTCAGTGTATATGTTAGACGTAAAAAGCATTGGCCTGGAGGAGATAGAATATACTTTTGTTATTCATTTTGTTGCAGGTTTTGTGTTTCTTCTCTCGTTCGATATCAAGGTTGATTCTGTGGGTGAGGCGCGCCCTAATTGGAGTCATCTTTGTTGGTCAGGGTGTGTGGCACCTGTTGCCTCGTTAATTAGTCGTTAGTTTCACCTGTGCTGGCACAGGTAATATTTAAGAGCTGCAGAGCCAATGCTCTAGTTGGTAGGAGAGATGTTTAAGTGTTTGATCGACGTTTGTCGTCCTCTTTTTAAGTTAAGCCTTTTATCTTGTGTTCTCCCCTTTGGTTTGCGCCGCCTACTTTTAACTCTGTATTATAAGGTGGTCTGGGTTTTTATTTAGCCTTTTCTGGGGTGAATTTATTGTGTACTCACGGTGGGTGTCTTTCAGAACCCTGTTTCTTGTTGCTAGTTAACTTTCAATTGACACCCCCCATGAGTGTCTGAGAACCTCTCCTAAAACCCCACCTGTTTCGCTTTGATGCTTTTCCGTCTGGGTAATTTAATAGTTCCCTTTTTGTGAGCGACGACATGAGTTTGTTTTAGTGGGAACGTAACAAAAGGGTGGGCTCGTCCGGGATCTTGTCCCAGGTTTTTTGTAGTCGCTGAAATCATTCCAAAGCAGTGGAAAGTTGCATGAACACTCACAGGGTAAAACATATTTGACTGAATTGGGAACATTTGTGGGGAACCCAACTTGGGAGATACTGGATAAATGTACAAAGGCGAATCTGCTCATTGCAAAACATTGACATCAAAGTGGCACCTGCCGATTCTAAAGCAGTAGTCAGAATTAATCGATACTGCTTTGGTGGAGGAGAAAATCCTCCTGGAGAGCAAACATGGTGAAAAGGGTCCTACAGGTGGTAGTGTACACCAAGTAGATGTGAAACTGCGAGAGGTAGAACGATAGGCAAAATTGGAGCAACTGCAATTAGTTTGAGCAGGACATACAGTAAAAAAAATATGGAGTAAGAAGAACCTGCAGCCAGACAAGAACAGGAATGTGAGCATGCCATTCGAGTTAAAGAAGTTGAGTTAGCAGCACGCCAAAGAGGGATAGATCTTGGAAGTACTCTGAATCAAGTCGGGCCATCCTGCACCCTAAACAGAGTTTGAGCTCGTTCGGAAGTGCCGGCTTCCGAAGCGCCGGATGTATATTTTACTCAGTTTAAGAGGATTGCAACGTCCCTAAAATGGCCGTGAAATTCAGATTATGAATTTGTTAAAGCTGCTATCCTTCGCGTTTAAGAGTTGTTCCCAGAGGCATACAGACAACAGTAACGTAAATTATGAAAGACAGAATTACAAATAGCAATCCAGAGAAGTTACCTCCTACTACGAGGTTTTGCTTTTTCCCCAGACAAGGATCAGCAGAAAACTGCTGCTTCATATCAACCCGTTTGCCATTACTGCCGAGTGAAAGGACATATCTGTGTCCTAAATTGAAACATAAATATAAAAGAGAAAAATACGTTTCTTCTTGTGGGAGCAGTCCTTCCAGTTATCAGAAAAGAACCCTGGGGTTCTCAGCGTGTGGTATTATAATTGCTATGTCCAAGAATATTGCAGAGAGCAAGTGTAGTGTTGGAGGATAACAGCAATCCCACCAAGTTCGATCTATGAGAGATTTGTTTGGTCCTGATTTCGGTGAACCTCTTGCGTTGACCGCTCCTTTGAAAACCCCAAATGTGAGTGAGTTTGTAGGACTGCTGAAATAAGAGGGTCCCAACAGTTGACACTTCAAAGTCTAGGAAGCAGCTGATTGCTGAACAGAGAAAAGATGCTTCCCTCATTATTTTTGCTGAGATACATCCAGAGGAGTTTGATGAAGTTTGTGTGGGTTACGTTGACAGGGATGGTGTTCTGCGGAGGAAGTGGCGTTCCCCACTTCTGGGCAAGACGAGTGTATTTGTCGTTCTAGTTACGCTTCGACAAGAGAGCGTCTTGGGGTTAACAAGACGTATGACCATATCTTGGTTAACTTCTGGTCTGGAACAGAATATTGTGGTTTACTGTAAATCCTGTCACGTTTGCCAGGTGATGGGTAAACCGAACAGTGCCAGTTCACCTTGGTTTATTGGTTCTTTGCCCAAAACAAAGAGTGGTAACCAATTTCTCTTAACCAGGTGTGCTGAAGAAAATCCCAAGGAAAGTTACTACGGACATTGCAGGAGTTTCCCTTTGAAATCAGACATGTCCATGGTAAGGACAACTTGTTTTCTGATTTGTCTTAAAGGTGCGCAGTTCGTTTTAGTTTTGTGTTCTGGTGCACGTTTAAAAATATAGTTTAATGAATGGCTGTTTTGTTAATGACATGATTGTTGCAGTGTTGAGAGGTAGTTAACTCTGTGTTTATATTGGAGAAAGTGATGCATTTAAATTGTGAAATTAGAGCTTTCTGTTGGTTGTGAGCAAACTTTTCCAACAAGTACATGGAATATACTTGTTGACTAAAGCGGGAAGGTGTTACAGGCTTCTTTTTTTTTTTAGGTTGGTTCTGTATGGGTGTGGCGCACGCTTATTGGAATCATCCTTGTTGGTCAGGATGTGTTGCACCTGTAAATCAGTTGTTAGTTTCATCTGTGCTGGCAGAGCCAACGCTCCAGTTGGCAGGAGAGATGTTAAAATTGCTAGACTGTCTTCCTCTTAAGTTTGTGAATTCAAAGCCTTTTATCTTTGGTTAACTCCATATTATAAAGTGGTGTGGGTTTTTATTTTGGTATCCTTTTTATAGGGCGAATTCAGTGGGCACTCATGGTGGGTGTCTTTTAGGACCCAGTTTCGTGTTGCTAGTCAACTTTCAGTGGACAGCCCATGAGTGTATTTGAAACCCCCTCTTAAAACCCCACTTGTTTCGCATTAGTTAGTGCTTGTGCGTGGCTCATTTGTTAGTTCCTTTTTGTGAGCGATGACGTCATGAGTGTTCTTAGGTGGAATGTAACAATTTCATGTGTGCTCAGCAGTTGTTCACCAGTACCAAAAAGGCCCCATACACACTCAGGTTGTACAACTGATGTACAAACGCATTTGATGATACAACTGATAATTTTGTGATACAACTGTTTGTCTTTACACAACCATTGTTTTATTTATTTCACCTTTATTTTGACAAGAATTTAATCCTGAGACCATGGTCTCTTTTCCAGGTGAGCCCTGTTTATCACAATACATATCAATATACACATTCTGTAGTAATAAGATCTTTTAACAGCTAGCCTTCTGAAATGCCCTAGAGGCAGCAATTCCTCCAATTTTAAAAGTGCATTGGAGATCATTCCACACTTAAGGTGCAAAAAAACAAAAAGCAGATCTAGCTAACTCAGTGGAGATCAAAGGGAGACCAGGTCTGGTATCTTGTACGTTAACAATAAAGTAAGGTACGGCCAAAGTTTATACAGGAGGGCTTTATAAAAAGAGTGCAATTCATCGATCTACAAGGCATTTAAGAGTGTCAGCCTACTTTCTGATACAGAATGCAGTGATGTGTACTCAACCCATTGCCCGTATTAAAGCGTAGTGCGCTATGATAAACTGTGTCCAATGGCTTCAATACAATCTAAAGCCTTCGATAGGTCATTAAACAGGGCAGCACAGTGCTTCCTCCTATCCATAGCCTTTACCACATCATTTAACGCCAAGGTTGCAGCAGAGTGTGGTGACTCCACATCGCTTCTGTAATAATAATTATTGTGCAGAAAAACATTCCACAACTTGTGTCAAATGTGTTCTACATCCGTTGTACAATTTGAGTATGTACGGGGCCAAATAGTGCAACTATTTAATTTAGTGGGCCAGTACTGTTACATTGTTCGTGTTATTACTATTTTCTCTTTGGTAGACCACTTACACCAGATCTGGGTTCAAATACTATTTAAAATAATTTAGCTGTGCTTGCCTGTTGCAATGGAACCAATAGAAAAAGTCTAAATAGTGCAAACCCTACCCACCAAACTTGGGACTCCAGGCAGGCTAAAGCAAATGCTCAAAGTATTTGAAAGATTACAAATAGTATTTGAACTCATCGGATTTACTACACCATTACAGCTTCATAACTGAACAGATTGTGAAATGCGCATCATTGTTGACACTATCGCAACACTGGGGTCGTGTTCCCCTGCTCAGACTTTGCATGCATCAGCCAATGGTTGCGTGCACGTCATCGACTGCCGTCAGGCACCAGTTTGCTGTAACATGTGGTTAGCTGATACAACACCTGGATAGGTATTTTATGTATGATCTGGCATGCATCAGCAGGAGTAACACAACCTGTATGTTCTCAAGATGGTTCTGACTGCTATTATCGTAATGATATAACAAGGAACATTTTGCATTGTATTGAAATCCTTAAGAGTCTATTGATGCACCTATGCGTCAATCTAAGTAACAACTTTTAAAAAATCCCAATTAAAATCCATCAGTTTAAGCTAGAGATATGTCAGCCTGCCGCATCTGCGGTGGAAGGTGGCCGAGCTACAGAGGTGTTTGTCAGACCATGAGACATCCTGAAAACGATTCTTCTCACAAAAATTTTAGTGTTACAAACTAATATGACCCCCACAGGTGTCACGGGATTCGTGTGAAGGCAACCCATACAAACGAATGGAAGTATGGAGGTAGTTGTGTGCCAACAAAAATAAGGGGTTAAATGTGTCCCAAAAAAACAAATGATCCATGTTTTCACCATCTTAAAACAATTACATATGTTAGCTTAGACCACATCCCCATCTATTTTGGATGTACAGTGCGTTCGGAAAGTATTCAGACCCCTTGACTTTTTCCACATTTTGTTACGTTACAGCCGTATTGTAGCCTTACATCAATCAACACGCAATACCCTATAATGACAATGCAAAAACTGTTTTTATAGAATTTTTTTCAAATGTATAAACAAAAATAAAGACATTTACATGAGTAATCAGACCCTTAACTCAGTACTTTGTTGAAGCACCTTTGGCAGCGATTACAGTCTCGAGTCTTCTTGGGGATGACGCTACAAGCTTCACACAGCTGTATTTGGGGAGTTTCTCCCATTTTTCTCTGCAGATCCCCTCAAGATCTGTTAGGATGGGGAGCATCGCTGCACAGCTATTTTCAGGTCTCCAGAGATGAACGATCGGGTTCAAGTCCGGGCTCTAGCTGGGCCATTACAGGATATTCAGAGGTTTGTCCCATTCCAGTGTTGTCTTGGCTGTGTGCTTAGGGTCGTTGTCTGGTTGGAAGGTGAACCCTGGTCCCAGTTTGAGTTCCTGAGAACTCTGGGACAGGTTTTCATCAAGGATCTCTCTACTTAGCTCCATTCATCTTTCCCTCAATCCTGACTAGTCTCCCAGTCCCTGCCGCTGAAAAACATTCCCACAGCATGATGCTGCCACCACCATGCTTCACCGTAGGGGTGGTGCCAGGTTTCCTCCAGACGTGATGCTTGGCATTCAGGCCAAAGAGTTCAATCTTGGTTTCAACAGACCAGAGAATCTTGTTTATCATGGTCTGAGAGTCTTTAGATGCCTTTTGGCAAACTCCAAGCAGGCAGTCATGTGCCTTTTACGGAGGAGTGGCTTTTGGCTTGCAACTCTACCATAAAGGCCTGATTGGTGGAGTGCTGCAGAGATGGTTGTCCTTCTAGAAGGTTCTCCCATCTCCACAGAGTAACTCTGGAGCTCTGTCAGAGTGACCATCGAGTTCTTGGTCACCTCCCTGACCAAGGCCCTTCTCCCCCGATTGCTCAGTTTGGCCGGGCGGCCAGCTCTAGGAAGAGTCTTGGTTGTTTCAAACTTCTTCCATTTACCAATGATGGAGGCCACTATGTTCTTGGGGACCTTCAATGCTGCAGAAATGTTTTGGAACCCTTCCCCAGATCTGTGCCTCGACACAATCCTGTCTCTGAGCTCTACGGACAATTCCTTCAACCTCATGGCTTGGTTTTTGCTCTGTCGACTGTGGGGCCTTATATAGAAAGGTGTGTGCCTTTCCAAATCATGTCCAATCTATTGTATTTACCACAGGTGGACTCCAAGTTGTCATATCAAATTTTATTTGTCACATGCAACGAATACAACCCCTTACAAGCCCTTAACCAACAATGCAGTTTAAAAAATACAGTTAAGAAAATGTTTACTAAATAAACTAAAGTATAAAATTAGAAAAACAAGAATTACATAACAATAATGAGGCTATATACAGGGGATACCGGTATCGAGTCAATATGCGGGGGTACAGGTTATTTGAGGTCATTCATACATGTCGGTAGGGGTAAAGTGACTATGCATAGATAATAAACAGCAAGTATCAGCAGTGTAAAACAAAGGGGGGGGGGTCAATGTAAATAAAATGGGTGGCCATTTTGATCAATTGATTAATTGTTGAGCAGTCTTAGGGGGGTAGAAGCTTTTAAGGAGCCTTTTAGACCTAGACTTGGTTCTCCGGTACCGCTTGCTGTGCGGTAGCAGAGAGAACAGTATGACTTGGGTGACTGGAGTCTATCTTAATTTTTTGGTGTGTTTTTCACCCCTTCTCCCCAATTTCGTGGTATCCAATTGGTAGTAGTTAGTCTTGTCTCATCGCTGCAACTCCCGTACGGACTTGGGAGAGGCGAAGGTCGAGAGCCATGCGTCCTCTGAAACACAACCCAACCAAGCTGCACTGCTTCTTGACAATGCCCATACAACCCGGAAGCCAGCCGCACCAATGTGTCGGAGGAAACACGTACACCTGGCGACCGTAACAGCGTCCACTGCGCCAGGCCCGCCACAGGAGTCACTAGTGCGCGATGATACAAGGATATCCCTGCCGGCCAAACCCTCCCTAACCCGGACGACGCTGGGCCCATTGTGTGCCGCCTCATGGGCCTCCCGATCGTGGCCAGCTGCGACAGAGCCTGGACTCGAACCCAGAATCTCTAGTGGCACAGCTAGCACTGCTATGCAGTGACTTAGACCACTGCGCCACTCGGGAGGCCTGATTGGAGTCTTTAACAAAAAGATTTTGCCTATCCTCTGACACCGCCTGGTATATAGGTCCCGGATGGCAGGAAGCTTGGCCCCAGTGATGTACTGGGCAGTACACACTACCCTCTGTAGTGCCTTATGGTCAGATTCCGAGCAGTTGCCATACCAGGTGGTGATGCAACCGGTCAGGATGCTCTCGATGGTGCAGCTGTAGAACTTTGAGGATCTGGGGACCATATGCCAAATATTTTCAGTCTGAGGGGAGAAAGGTGTTGTCGTACCCTCTTCATGACTCTCTTGGTGTTTGGAGCATGATAGTTCTTTGGTGATGTGGACAGCTCTTGACTCGATCCACTGCAGCGCCGTCAATGTTAATGGGGGCCTGTTCGGCTCTCCTTTTCCAAATCCCAGCGGTCCTTAGTTAGTGATGAGCTTTGTGGGCACTATGGTGTTGAACGCTGAGCTGTAGTCAATGAACAGCATTCTCACATAGGTGTTCATTTTGTCCGGTTGGGAAATGGCAGTGCGGAGTGCGATTTGAGATTGAGTTGGGTTATCTGTGAGTCGGTATGCAAATTGGAGTGGGTCTAGGGCTCAGGCATGATGGTCTTGATGTAAGCCATAACCAGCCTTTCAAGGCACTTCAGGTTACCGACGTGAGTGATACGGGGTGGTAATCATTTAGGCAGTTTACCTTAAGGTGGTCTGTTTGAAACATGTAGATATTACGGACTCAGTCAGGGAGTGTTAGAAAATGTTAGTGAAGACACTTGCCAGTTAGTCCGTGTATGCTCTGAGTACACTACCCTTGTAATCGGTCTGGGCCCCGCGACTTTGTGAATATTGACCTGTTTAAAGGTCTTGCTCACATCGGCTATGGAGAGCGTGATCACACAATTGTCCGGAACAGCTGGTGCTCTCATGCATACTTCAGTGTTGTTTGCCTCGAAGGGAGCATAAAAGGCATTTAGCTCATCTGGTAGGCTCGTGTCACTGGGCAGCTCGCGGTTGGGTTTCCCTTTGTAGTCAGTAATAGTTTGCAAGCCCTGCACATCCGATGAGCGTTAGAGCCGGTGTAGGAGGATGTGTGTGGAGTAAAGGTGGTTTAGTTGTTTTTTTCCCCCTCTGATTGCACATGCTGGTAGAAATTAGTTCAAACGGATTTAAGTTTCTCTGCCTTAAAGTCCCGGCCATTAGGAGCTCCGCTTCTGGATGAGCATTTTCTTGTTTGCTTATGGCCTTATACAGCATGTTGAATGCGGACTTAGTGCCAGCATCGGTTTGTGGTGGGAAATAGATGGCTTCTTGGTAGATAGTGTGGTCTACAGCTTATCATGAGGTATTCTACCTCAGGCGAGCAATACCTTGAGACTTCTTTAATATTAGACATCGTGCACCAGCAGTTATTGACAAATAGACACACACACCCCCGCCCCTTGTCTTACCAGACGTAGCTGCTCTGTTCTGCCAATGCACGGAAAACCCAGCCAGCTCTATATTATGTGTCGTCATTCAGCAACGACTCGGTGAAACATAAGATATTACAGTTTTTAATGTCCCGTTGGTAGGATAGTCTATTGTAGATCGTCCAGTTTATTATCCAATGATTGCACGTTGGCCAATAGTATAGAGGGTAGTGGTGGTTTACCTACCTGCCAACGAATTCTGTCTTCATGCTAATGACGGGGATTTGGGCCTGGACTCGAAAGCAGTGTGTCCTTCATCAGACTCATTAAAGAAAAAATCTTTGTCCAGTTTGAGGTGAGTAATCGCTGTTCAGAAGCTCTTTTCTGTCATAAGAGACGGTAACAGCAACATTATGTACAAAATAAATTTACAAACAAAATAGCACAGTTGGTTAGGAGCCCATAAAAATGGCAGCCATCCCCTCCGGCGCCATTATATCGGTGTTGTAAAAACATCTCAAGGATGATCAATGGAAACAGGATGCACCTGAGCTCAATTTCGAGTCTCATGGCAAAGGGTCTGAATACTTATGTAAATAAGGTATTTCTGTTTATTTCTAATACATTGCAAAATTTTCTAAACCTGTTTTTGCTTTGTCATTATGAGGTATTGTGTGTAGATTGAGAAACATTTAATCAATGTTAGAATAATGCTGTAACGTAACAATGTGGAAAAATGGAAGGGGTCAATTCTTTCCGAATGCACGGTACATTTGTTTCCTTTCTTCTCTAACAGTTTTTCCAAGGACTTTCAGAGGATAGGCCTGTACCATCTTTCAATCTTTGTCATTAGATGATAATAAATTTTTTGATATAACTATAAGTATATCTCTTACTAGTCATTGCTATTTACTCAATGTTTACATTGCAATGTTTTATAGTGTGGGTCACACAATGTCTCTCAGGGTTTTATTTTGTATCTATTGTGCTCATTATTATTGTGATATTTACACAAGCACTAGAAAAATATCACAAAAATCTCAATCACATTTGAAGCCTGAATTAAATGGCATTTGTATTCCATGGACTGAATTGAATGTCAGGTGTTTATTCTTTGCCTTGAATGAATTTTCATATTAAGCTGAATTAAAGAATAACCCCAGTCTTGTATGTTTCAATATGATTGTCTGACTCATGTCATAATTATTGAGAAACTGTTTCTAAAGACAGGTCTCAAGCTAGCAAACGGAGGAGCTGCTGGGCTCATATTCACAAAGCTTGTTTATTTAGGTCCCCCTGTCTATATAATCTTATTCATTATCTAAAATGCAAAACTGATCCTATATCAGCGCTCCCAAGGTACACTTCCCTGCCATTGTGCCCTTGAGCAAGGCACTTAATCTCTAAACTGCTCTGCATCCAGAGGTGCTGCTTGTGACTGCCTCAACGTGTGTGAGTCAAGATGGGCAATAAAGTAACTGTTCAAGTATGTATTCTATTCCAAAGAGGTATTCAAGATTATTCAATAGTTTGATATACTACATCAGCTATGACCATCAGCGTAATCTCCCACATACAGTATTATGTGGAATGCACTGAACATCGATAGATCATTTTGTAGTGTTTGTATTGAAAGAAGGAAGAGCCAAGAAAAGTAGGTTTTTCTATCACTGCTTGCTTGATCCCATTCAATGTTTGCCTACTGAAATGTCAATTTAAAAAAAATCCAATATTTTCCAGGAGCTTCATTTGACGGGCACGGGGAGTGACTCGCCAGAAGGCTAACATAGGAAGCGCCGTTATCGCGAGATTCAAACTCAACCCAGCTCGCTGGACGCTAGTGCAAGATGGAGAAATGAAATTTCCACGCATCTCGGTAAGCATCTCTATGCACTTCTGCGTTAACATTGAGCAAAAGCATGATAAATTGGTAGTTTAGTGATAGTGTTGATGTGTGTTTGATAGTGCTAAGCAGGGGTCTGAATTGCGCGTCGTTTTAGGATAAAGTACGGACATTCTGCTGTGTGAACCGCCATTTTTAATTTAACCACGGACTGAAAGAGCATTGTGGTGCGCTGTGCACGCGCGAAACACATACCGGCACACACACACACACACAACACACCCTGCAGCTTGCGTTCTGTGAAAAGCTAACTACATGTTTCCTGAATTTTCTGCTGTATGGGGTAAAGGCATTTTCAAGAGGCAGATTCCCTTTGCTTTGAAAATTACATTGAGTTAGTCGAGATTACGGATGAAAGTTTACCAAGAAACCCACACCCATGTGAAAAGAGACCAGCTGCTAGTTCTGGACATGACTTGCCGGTACTTTGATTGGCAGGTCCTTTGACTGTGCGCGAGAGGTCGTTTGTATCATGAGCCGAACAGCGAGCCCACGCGAATTTATTAAGAGGAGTTAATTGATTTAGGCCAAATCAGCTCATTGGATTAGAAGTAAAATTTATGTATTGTTGACATTGTGGGACTATTCAGTATCATTTGAATTGTCCTTGTTTTATTAAAATGTCCAAAAAAAAATCTCATGAGACTAGATTTATATTAATCCAATTTCACAATCTGCCCAATATTCCATTTGCTACCTATGACCGTTCTCTCATACCATTCATCCTACTCCATGTGTAACTATGTGTTGTTGTATGTGTCGAACTGCTTTGCTTTATCTTGGCCAGGTCGCAATTGTAAATGAGAACGTGTTCTCAATTTGCCTACCTGGTTAAATAAAGGTTAAATAAATAAATAAATAAAAATCCTCACTGAATCAATAGGCCTACCATTCAATCTTAGTAGTTTTTTGTTCATCTATAGGTTTGGAATGTCCCCCCAGGACCCCAGCTGTCCAATCCTCCATTTTAGATGTGCTTGTTTTTATGCTTTCAGATTGTTTTAGGAGACCACACAAAACTATGCTGAGGAGGAGGAAATGGAGCTAGTGAACCGAAGCAGTTTCTGGTATTTACAAACTAGTAGTAGTATTGTGAACTACTACCATTTACAATTATTATTAAACTCTGACAATTGTTATAATTGTTTTATTATGATATTTATTTAACACTAAGAATTAGTGTCACTTGAGAGCATTCATATTCTTACATGTTTCATTTGACTATGGATTGTAACTAAAAGCCTTTTGGTTTGGGTGTCAGAAAGACATTGAAAAGCAATTTTGTCTATGTGGAACACTGTTCTAGAGACCAACGTTTGTCTTCTGAAATCCTCCTGTCAAATAATGTGGTTATCCTTTTTGCTGCAGAGTTTCTGAGATGGGTTCTAATGATGTAATTGCATAGGTAAATAGAAGAGGAAAACAATTGTTAATTGTATTAATCTAATACATGTTACTAAATTGTAGATGTATACATACAAACGGTATTTCCTGTCAAAATGCCAAAAGGATGTTTGCTCACCTGCTGATGTTTTGTAGCTTCAGTTTATTCAGAAACTAACACTACCCTATTACCAGTAGTTATAGGGTGGATGTATGATGGGATGAATGAATGGTGACTTGTTGTGTAAAAAATGTTGGGGGAGGATCTAGATAAAGATAATAATTTGACATATTTTGGTTGTTGAGATCTTCCAGTTGCTGATAGGAGCTAGATAAAAGGTGCATGACAGTAACTTACTCTGGAAAATCTAAATGGATCTGTTAGAAAAAATAATAATAATCTCCACCCCATACTGAGTTACACACAGGTTTCGAATCCTGAATGTTTCTGCAGTGACAATTTAATAAAAATACAGCAGACTTTTACACAGAAATATTAACATATTTCAGCGGGAGGGAGAAATTAACGCCCCTCTTCTATCACAGGTAGCTACGTAAATTTGCCCAACGAAAACTCAAATACACCACGAACTCGCTCTGTCACGTTGGGCCCATATGGGGGAATGATTCAGCGAGATATACATTTCGGCTAGCTAACCAAGAGGCTAGCCAGCGCGTGTGCGGTAAAGTGCGAGCAGCTTTTTATACGCCTCACGCATATTGGAGGAGGTATGGTGGACTATAATGCTCGCATTAATCTATGAATAAAACAGATTAATTCGCGGCTGGTCGGGTCTGACTATTGCCAGCTAGCGTGTTGTGTTTACGGAATGTGTACATTTGTGAATTGGTAAGGATGCAGGGGAGGAGAGTAAGGGCTTCTGGTGAGGCCTGCAGCTGGGCACTAGATTTGACAACAGCGTGTTCAACCATTTGAGGAATGGGGAAAATACTCGAGATAGGGGTGGTTGAATCTCTTGTCTTTACCAGGCTAGCCAACGTATAGCTTGTTAGTTTGCAAGTTTACCACGCACTTCGTAAGATACGTATATTGTTGTTTTATATAGCCTCTAATCATTGACTATTGTTTTGACGTCATAAAAAGCAATATTGATTGAACTAGCTAGCTAACGTTAGCCAGTTACCCCTGTCGGACAGCTAGCTGGCTAACATTAGGTACTCGGGCCAAGTGGCTAACTAGCTGCTAGCGAACCTCCCAACCGGACATTTTGGTTTACCGCGAATTTACTTGTTTTCTTTCGATGAGGTATGAAATGCATATGTATGACTAAAGTTTAGCTAAGTACCTAACTTGTCAGCGAAATTGTGTGTTCTTCTCATTCGCCGCTTTAGCTAGGGAACTCCCGGTTTTTTAGCTAGTCAACAAACGTCAGCTAACTAAATTGCTAACGTTAGTATACACCAGGTAGTTAACGTTATGTTATTTCCTTACCGCAGTAACGTTAGCTAGCTAACAGTTGCCTCACTAGCATTCGGTTGATTCTGTTTTACTTTGTGTATGTTTATTTGCTAACGTTTTAGCTTGGAATAGCAATCATGTTTGTCTGATTGCTATCTTATTTTGTTACGTTTAGTCTGACCCTTGGTGAACATGCATTAGCTACCATTTCAATGCAAACATTTTCATGCTTTTGAAACACTTTCCCTGACAGGTTCAGTACATTAAACTGGAACATATTTTTGACTCGTTCTGTGTTGGAATCTTTCAGCTATGTAGTTACATTGTAATGTATATTAATTACATTTACATTACATTTAAGTCATTTAGCAGACGCTCTTATCCAGAGCGACTTACAAATTGGTGCATTCACCTTATGATATCCAGTGGAACAACCACTTTACAATAGTGCATCTAACTCTTTTAAGGGGGGGGGGGGGGGGGGGTTAGAAGGATTACTTTATCCTATCCTAGGTATTCCTTAAAGAGGTGGGGTTTCAGGTGTCTCCGGAAGGTGGTGATTGACTCCGCTGACCTGGCGTCGTGAGGGAGTTTGTTCCACCATTGGGGTGCCAGAGCAGCGAACAGTTTTGACTGGGCTGAGCGGGAACTGTACTTCCTCAGAGGTAGGGAGGCGAGCAGGCCAGAGGTGGATGAACGCAGTGCCCTTGTTTGGGTGTAGGGCCTGATCAGAGCCTGAAGGTACGGAGGTGCCGTTCCCCTCACAGCTCCGTAGGCAAGCACCATGGTCTTGTAGCGGATGCGAGCTTCAACTGGAAGCCAGTGGAGAGAGCGGAGGAGCGGGGTGACGTGAGAGAACTTGGGAAAGTTGAACACCAGACGGGCTGCGGCGTTCTGGATGAGTTGTAGGGGTTTAATGGCACAGGCAGGGAGCCCAGCCAACAGCGAGTTGCAGTAATCCAGACGGGAGATGACAAGTGCCTGGATTAGGACCTGCGCCGCTTCCTGCGTGAGGCAGGGTCGTACTCTGCGAATGTTGTAGAGCATGAACCTACAGGAACGGGTCACCGCCTTGATGTTAGTTGAGAACGACAGGGTGTTGTCCAGGATCACGCCAAGGTTCTTAGCACTCTGGGAGGAGGACACAATGGAGTTGTCAACCGTGATGGCGAGATCATGGAACGGGCAGTCCTTCCCCGGGAGGAAGAGCAGCTCCGTCTTGCCGAGGTTCAGCTTGAGGTGGTGATCCGTCATCCACACTGATATGTCTGCCAGACATGCAGAGATGCGATTCACCACCTGGTTATCAGAGGGGGGAAAGGAGAAGATTAATTGTGTCGTCTGCATAGCAATGATAGGAGAGACCATGTGAGGATATGACAGAGCCAAGTGACTTGGTGTATAGCGAGAATAGGAGAGGGCCTAGAACAGAGCCCTGGGGGACACCAGTGGTGAGAGCACGTGGTGCGGAGACAGATTCTCGCCACGCCACCTGGTAGGAGCGACCTGTCAGGTAGGACGCAATCCAAGCGTGGGCCGCGCCGGAGATGCCCAGCTCGGAGATTAATATAGCTAATACACTCTTGTTCATTAAAAGAATGTATCAGCATTATCAGTAAAGTTGTCAAATGTTTAGAACCAGCTGAATAAGGCCCCTGAAATCCAGTCAATTGCAGACAGCCATAGTCTTAATGATTGTCTGGGGTTTGTTGTATTCTAACACCCTAAACGGTTTGGTTCGGTTCACTATCGTTTTCACACAGTCATCTTTAAAATAACCAATCTTAGTCCTCAAGGTGAACTCTTGAGGTAAAAAAATACTACATTATTTGTATTCACACAGCCCTAGTCTTTGAATGGGTCTCAACTCTTTTGCTAGTACACTTCACCTATTTTGTGGTCCAAGTTCTTTGCATTCACATTGGTAAGTTTCGAAAGGAACCAAAATCTTTTTCCAACATAAACTCAACCCAGAGTGCATTTTTTAGAAAGTGCAGGACAACCCATTCCATCAGAACGTGTTATCGGACAGCTAGATGTACCTACTTACGTTTTGGAAGCTAATAGATTGCAATTAGTTAAATAATGAGACATAATTGTAATCAGAAGATAATATTAACATGTAAAATAATAAATGGCAGAGTAACTTCAGATTAAATAATGCTGTAATTGAAAATTGTACACCCAATTTAGGCTACAGCCCCTTTTAAGAGCTAGTATTGATTTTGTACCTTATGATTCTCACCAAATATGTTGTCTTTTCACGCTATTCAAACCCCACAATGGAATAAACGGCTTATGAAGCTCTTAGCCTATAGGTCACATATTTAAATTAAATCTGAACTAAGAACTCTACACATTTAGTAATTTTTGTGCATCCATGACAATAGCTAATCAATATCCCAAAAGTTTTTTTTTTTCTGTGAACATGCACCTCATCTTCTCTCTTTTGTGGCACAAATATGAGGATATGGCAAGGGAAATAGTGTTGCAGGAGTCTAGTATTTGGTCTGGGAACAATGACAAGCGAACCTGGGGAGCTTTGTCTTCACATTGCCCTAGAAAGTGAACCGGACCCTGGACTTCAAGCGAACTGAATTATGACCACCTCTCGAGATGGTCTAGGTTCGCTCCTGGTCCTCTTTTGAGGGTTCGGTGTTCCTTTTGGAGTGTTCACACTGCACAAAAAATTTAAGCGAACCTTACTGAGTTAAGAGAAATTTGCTGAAAGGGACCAACACCCTTAGAGAGAGTGTGAAAATGACTCATGTTTGTTATCTTGCTCGGTGAAGTATTGGTGGACATGTACCATTTTCCTCAATATTGTGTTGATTGGATCTGCCTGGGTAACTGTCACCTCACCTTTTTGGCCTATACATTTGAACCCACACATTTAGCTTTCTTTGTCAAAGCTGTATTCGGACTGTTACCTAATTGGGTATAGGCTACCCGATTGGAGTCTGCTCCACTGAGCAAATTGATTTTGTCTAGCTAGGCCCTCTGTCTCTATTCTTTTTTGAATTGTGTTGGACGAGAGACCCTTTTATATCGGAGGAATGATTTCTTATTGTCTAACCATAATTAACACATTTTGACAAGTGTTTGAAACTATTCTCACTATTCCCTCCCAGACAAAGGAGAGAATTGTTTTGAGTCCATGATGCCATGTTTACATAATGCTAATGACTATTTTCTCATTTCAGGTATTGTGAATGAAACATGATGTTAAGTGGGTATTGCCAAATTACTTACTGTAAGTGTGACTTTTACATTTCTCTTGAACACACAATGCATATATTTGATTATATTTCACAAGTTCCGTTTCAGTCTAAAATCCAGCATGCAAACTGTCCCTGCTCATTCTGTTACTGTACTTGATGTAGCCTAACTGTGTGACATGCAGTAGCAAGCAGCAGATTCCATACATACACATTCATTGTTTCCTTACAGGCTGCATGCTAATCTATCCTACTGTTCCCAACAGGAGCATCAGCTAGAAACTAGTGACAATGAAGGTCGACAGAAGCAAGTTAAAGAAAACCCCAACAGAAGCTGTGAGTATGCGTAATAATGTTGGCTCTGACTGTCTGTAGTTCCTTTTTGACCCCGCACTGTACATGTCCTGAACAGCCTTCTCGCTTTCTTTTTCGCTCTCTCCCCCACCACCCTCCAATCTTCCCTCCCCTATCCCCCTCCCTATACCACTCTCTAATCCCCCCCCCCCTCTCTCTCGCGCACTCTCTCTCTCTACCACCCGCCAACCTTCTCTCTCCCTTTCTCACAGCCTGCGGACTGCAGGACGCTCATAGAGAAGCTCAAGGGATGCAGCGACGAGCAACTACTGCTGGAGCTGCAGCACATCAAGACCTGGAATATTGGCAAGGTGAGCAGGAGGGAGAGACGCTTAGTAAATTATTTAATGTCCTCTGGGTGACGTTCATTATCTTTGTATTAGATCACGTTATCATAGAGGTAGTACCTTATCTGATCAGGTAAATGTTTTTTTATCCACAAGCAGGCTTAATCTGGTCTGGGAAACCTTCCATCTCTGTATTTAACCGACATTACCCAGATTTTGGGGTCACCAGGGACATATCCTTATTCACCTCGGCTGTGCTCAGCAGGGCACAATATTGTGTGATTTCCCGATGTGAATATATGATGTATGACATTTTCTCTAAGGTAAAATAAGGAATCATGTCTACTATATTCATAACAATTCTATCAGCAGCGTTCCACAACATTTGTCTGCGGAACGTGGCCTTGGTGTTTAACGCTCAATCAGCAGAACGTGGCCTCTATCTAAAGTGACCCCCAGAGTCCTCACCGGCCTCTCTCGTCTTCCCACCCCTTCAGTGTGAGCTTTACCACTGGGTTGACCTGCTGGACCGTTTCGATGGGATCCTGTGTGATGCGGGCCAGACGGTGGAGAACATGTCGTGGTTGCTGGTCTGTGACCGGCCGGACAACGGGCAGCTCAAAGCCTTACTGCTGGCCGTGCTCAACTTCACAGCCCTGCTCATTGAGTATAGCTTCTCCAGGCACCTCTACAGCTCCATAGAGGTAGTACCACCTCTACCTCCCTTGACTACGCACTTTTTCCCCTCCCATTGTATGGGTAAAGTAGGCCTCCCTGCCTAGCTCTGTTGGGATTCCCCTGCCTAAGAGTTTGACTGTTATTGGTTTAGAGATTGACATGTTTTTTTGCTAGAGGGTCTACTCAAGCTGTTGCTTTGGGTGCCTTTGGAAAATGATCTAGGAGACTCATTGCAATAACATATCCTAAGTAAATAAAGGTTAAGTGGATAAATTCTCCTCTCTGGGTGATGCACCTGTCACAAACCACGATGGAATGAGCCAATCAGTCTCACTTTATTAACCCACTTTCGCTCTTGATCTCACTCTCCCTCTCAGCACTTGACCACCCTGTTAGCATCGTGTGACATGCAGGTTGTTCTGTCTGTGCTGAACCTCCTCTACGTGTTCAGTAAACGCTCCAACTACATCACCAGACTGGGCTCTGACAAGAGGACCCCTCTGCTGGCACGCCTACAACATCTGGCTGAGGTACGGGTGTCAGAATTAAACAAACATGTTTATTAGGATCTCTTTTAGCCCATCGGGCTGATGGTACTCTATGGGTGTCGTAGGTAGACCATTGTCAATGTGTTAAGGCTTTTTAAATTGGATTGAAGGAGTGACTTAGCCTTTTCTCGTTCGCGTTCAGTTTTACTGTTGTAAGCCATAGCCTATGTTGTATTTAAAAACCAACTACTAGCAATATGGAAGGTAGTGTCCCCAATGTATGTGCCCTGCCTTGATATTTAGACTATAAAGTTGTATGAGTTGCTGTTCTGATGTCTGTGATGTTCCCTGTGTAGAGCTGGGGAGGAAAGGAGAATGGCTTCGGCCTGGCAGAGTGCTGCAGGGACCTGGCTATGACGGTGAGCGTCACCCTTTGTCATTGTCACAATCTATAAAAGCTTGCCGTCTCCACACAATTGGCTAATTTGCTCTGTAGTGATTACATTTTTCTTTGACTTGTGATGGCCCCCAACCTCACCCCTCTCCTCTCTCTTGGCGTCACTCTGAGCAGAAGTACCCTCCCAGTGCCACCACACTGCACTTTGAGTTCTATGCTGAACCTGGCCCCGAGGTCAAAGTGGAGAGGAAGGTAAAGACGGACACCTTTCCTTACCAGAAAACAAATATTAGTGTGCAACTAATGTATGTCCCTGGTCTTGTTAGGCTATGTCTTGTTATGAGTGGATTGATTGACCATTTGTAAACTTTCTCTCCCCACAACAGACCAGTAGTAACACACTACACTACATTCACATTGAACAGCTCGACAAGGTAAGGGACAAATGTTGTCTATTTTCTCAGTGCATATAATGAATTTAACCAAAGATTGCGAGGACTAGTCTATTGTACCCTTTTAATTGTTTTGGGACTAAGTCCACCAGGAATGTGTTTCTTCCTGATCATGAATTCCTTTTCTGACATTTATCGTATATTCATATAATTGAAACTGACATATTACCCCAGCCAAAATTCGGATTTCTGATTTTCTATCTTGTCCTGCTCACCCAACCTCCCTGTGGTGTTTCCAGATCTCTGAGAGTCCCAGTGAGATCATGGAGTCTCTGACGGTGATGTACAACATCCCTAAAGACAAGCAGACCCTGCTGTTCACACACATCAGACTGGCCCACGGCTTCTCCAACCACAAGAAGAGACTACAAGCTGTACAAGCCAGGCTCCACGCCATCTCTATCCTGGGTAAGCGTGTTTATTTCACCCAGATCACGTACAATGTACCAGATTGGAGCTACATGGCCAATTCTCATCTGCAGTCCCGATATTGAGTTACCGGCTCAATATAATTCAACAGTTTCCACCACCTTGTTCAGTGCCAAATCGGCCCGTCAGTACTCGTGTCTCAGTGTTCCCGATGTTTGCTGGTGTCTGTGTTGGTCTGTGTTGTAGCTGCGGATCAATGAAGCCAATGCTTTTCATCAGGCATTTCATGTCAATGATTCTTTTGAAATACCTTCGCTAACTTAATTGTGTTATGGCGGTGTCGGTTTCCCCAGTGTACTCCAATGCACTCCAGGAGTCTGCCAACAGTATTCTCTACAACGGCTTGATAGAGGAGCTGGTGGACGTGCTACAGATTACAGACAAACAGCTCGTGGTAAGCTGCACCTTTTTGTCTCTCTCGCTCTCCTTCTCCCTCTCCCCTCGTGTCCGCTCTACTACTGTCACAATACCATAGTAGGTGTGAAATTGGAGCCCGAAATTGTGACTGCGATCACGTGGCGTGTGTACGATGTTACCCTGAATGGTTGATGTTGTTGATTAAGTATTTATGTGAATTATACAAGATTGTGATGTTGACAATTAACAATATGATGTTGATATGTGTAGTACATTTTTGGCCAATGATTTTTGAATTAAATTATAATACGATCACTATTGTCTCGGCGTTGTATACGTCCCTGAAGAGTTTCCCCAGTCATAAAACAGAGTAAATGTGATTTGAGTGGGAACCCTGAATGGTATATGTAGTCTTTTTCATGAGTCCTCCTGTCTCTCTCAACAGGACATAAAGGCAGCGTCTTTACGCACCTTAACGTCCATTGTGCACCTTGAGAGGACACCCAAGCTGTCCAACATCATTGACTGCACCGGCACAGCCTCCTACCACGGCTTCCTGCCTGTACTGGTGCGCAACTGCATACAGGCCATGATCGGTGAGTCACAGACATAATGTGGAATGTCTATTTTAATTTTTTCTAGACCGATCTGAATAGAGATGCCCATACAGTTCTAGAGGAGATGTAGAATTAAGGTCATAGGTAGGTTGGGATTCTATCCTTAGCCAATTTAGGCGACGTGTGTTTGGGAGTTTCACCCTGCTCCTGCTCTTGGCTTCAGTGTTCAGATGGAAGCTAGTCCCCTCTGTAACCTGTTGTTGTGGTTGTCTCCTCAGACCCTCTGATGGAGCCGTACCCGCACCAGTTTGCCACGGCGCTGTTCTCCTTCCTCTACCACCTGGCTAGTTACGACGCTGGGGGGGAGGCCCTGGTCTCCTGTGGGATGATGGAAGCCCTGCTCAAGGTAAAAAAATATCTATTTGTCACATGCGGCGAATACAACAGGTGTAGTAGACCTTACAGTGAAAGGCTTACTTACAAGCCCTTAACCAATAATGCAGTTTTAAGAAAAATGCCCCCCCCCCCAAAAAGTAAGAAATAAAAGTAACAAATTATTAAATAGCAGCAGTAAAATAACAATAGCGAGGCTATGTACAGGGGGTACTGGTACAGAGTCAATGTGCGGGGGCACCGGTTAGTCGAGGTAATATGCACATGTAGGTAGAGTTATTAAAGTGATATGTTTAGATGATGCATAGATAATAACAGTAGCAGTAGCGTAAAAGAGGGGGTGCAATGCAAATAGTCTGGCGTTTACTCACCAAGCAAACTATAGATATCATTCTGCTGAGCTGGCCTGGTTTCACCAAGTATGTTTGATGGGCACACATTCTGTGCAGGTGTCTGACATTTTGAAGATCTGTTGATCGGCACAGAATCTATATCTTGGCCAGGTCGCAATTGTAAATGAGAACTTGTTCTCAACTTGCCTACCTGGTTAAATAAAGTTGAAATAAAAATATGTCCGGTCCAGCATTCTGAATGGCTCGCTCTGCAAAAAGGCTGAGCAGCCCTACATTTTTCCGTCCTGCTTATGTGCCCATAGGTACCCATTTAAGTCATTTAGCAGACGCTCTTATCCAGAGCGACTTACAAATTGGAAAGTTCATACATATTCATCCTGGTCCCCCCGTGGGGAATGAACCCACAACCCTGGCGTTGCAAGCGCCATGCTCTACCAACTGAGCCACACGGGACCACCAATTAAGATCACATTTAGCATGCCTTTAAGTGCAGAAGTAGAGGAGCTGAATTGTTTTCTAAGACCAGAATAGGCTTAATCTGGGTCTGGGAATCTGCCCTGTACTTTTTGTATGCACACAGTCTTATCTACGGCCTACGTCTTCCTTAGGTGATCAAGTTCCTGGGGGACGAGCAGGACCAGATCACGTTTGTGACGCGTGCGGTCCGAGTGGTGGACCTCATCACCAATCTGGACATGGCAGCCTTCCAGTCACACACTGGCCTTACCATCTTCATCAGCAGGCTGGAGGTAGGGTAACACATACTAGGGATGGGCATTTGAAATAATTTCACTATTGAAATAATATCCTGAAATATTTTGGGATTTTCTGATGGTTGAAATACATGTATAAAAATAAATATATTTTTTTAACTTGGGGACTGGATTGGTGCGTGACTTTAGAGGTGTTGCTCTGCTTGCTTGCAGCAGTGCAGGGATGGGCAGGGACCGGTGTGTTTGACACAGGAGTGAGGGTAGCCATACAGACTCGCGCTAGTTTGACAAACGTGTAGGTTTGGTCAAGGTTATCTATCATCCCATCTGGTAGAGCCGGTCTTGACTGCATCAAATCGATGTAAAGAAGCTAGCGGAGATAGCCAGCTATTTTGCTGTGCTTCTTGTCCTTGTCTACAACAACGCCGTTCAGATTAAACAGCCTACCTGATGGTTGCTTGTTGTAGCCTACTCCTTCTCATTTAGCTGACTTAATTCTGTAATTTTAAATTCCATTTTGCCTTGGTTAGAGCTCTTCCACGTTGCTTGCTACACGTAGAGCAACCATCTGCAGTCACTTTGATTGGCTGACAATAACAAAGGCATGAACCTGTGTTGGGATACAGTATGTCATTTTATGGGGCGCATCGCGTCGACTACCCATCCCAAACACACACTGGCCATAACATCTTTATCAGCATGGGACGTAGGGACATGTATACAGGGCAGGGCACGCTCCTATGCATATCTGTTGCCCCCAGCAAAAGACACTTATATTATTTCCAATTGACATGTTGCCAGAGGGCTTGGAAGGTGCATCTGGGGCCTTTGTGCCACACCTGGGGAATAATAAATATGTTATATAAATAACCTGGGAAAGACTGAGTGGGTGACGCACCTCGCTTCCGGGGTCCGTGATGCAGCACTGGGGTGGGTGGGTGGGCGGGTCTGGCTACTCAGCTCAAAGTCACTGCTGAAAACAAACGTGTGCCAAACCCCTGTACTCATTCACTCCCTTGCACTCTCTCCCCCTCTTTCTCCTTCCCTCTCACCTTCTTTCTCGCCCTCATTCTCTCTCTCTCTGCAGCATGAGGTGGACCTGTCTAGGAAAGAATGTCCTTTTGTCATAAAGCCAAAGATCCAGAGACCCAACTCCACCGTAGAATCTGAGGACATGGACACGGACATGGACGGCCAGTCAGAAAGCAGTAAGCTCTTTTTTTTTTTTTTTCTATTGTCAAACTGTTCCATATTTTTGGGTGTAGGCCTACATTTGTTCAGATCATAATAAGGGATCAACATGGCTATGAAACCCTGTGAAAGTAACTGCCCCTTCCGCTTTACATCAAGGTCCTGTCCCCTAATCTTTTGATTGGGCTTGACGATTATATAATAACATTCGTGAAAACGCGGCCATATAAGATGTATATAAAATGGCATGTTTTAACTCAGAATGTTTCACCTTGACTACACTGAACAAAAATATAAAAGCAACATGTAAAGTGTTGGTCCCATGTTTCGTGAGCCGAAATAAAAGATCCCAGAAATGTTTCATACTTTCAAAAAGCTTAATTCTCTCATTGTGCACAAATTTGTTTACATCCCCAGTTAGGGAACATTTATCCTTTGCCAAGATAATCCATCCACCTGACAGGTGTGGCATATTAAGAAGCTGATTAAACAGCATGATCATTACACTGGTGCACCTTGTGCTGGGGACAATAAAAGGCCACTAAAATGTGCAGTTTTGTCACAATATAGTGCATTCAGGAAGTATTCAGACCCCTTGACTTTTTCTACATTTTGTTACTTACAGCCTTATTCTAAAATTGATTAAATAGTTTTTTCCCCCTCATCATTCTACACACAATACCCCATAATGACCAAGCAAAAACAGGTTTTTAGAAATTTTAGCAAAAGAAATACCTGACATCACATTAAGTATTCAGACTTTTTACTCAGTACTTTATTGAAGCACCTTTGGCAGTGATTACAGCCTCAAGTCTTCTTGGGTATGATGCTACAAGGTTGGCACACCTCTTTGGGGAGTTTCTCCCACCCTCTCAAGCTCTGTCAGGTTGTATGGGGAGCGTTGTTGCACAGCTATTTTCAAGTTTCTCCAGAGATGTTCGATTTGTTTCAAGTCCGGGCTCTGGCTGGGGCCACTCAAGGACATTCAGAGACTTGTCGCGAAGCCACTCCTGTGTTGTCTTGACTGTGCTTAGGGTCGTTGTCCTGTTGGGAGGTGAACCTTCACCCCAGTCTGAAGTCCTGAGTGCTCTGGAGCAGGTTTTCATCAAGGATCTCTGTACAGTCGTGGCCAAAAGTTTTGGGAATGACATAAATATACATTTTCACAAAGTCTGCTGCCTCAGTTTGTATGATGGCAATTTGCATATACTCCAGAATGTTATGAAGAGTGATCAGATGAATTGCAAATAATTGCAAAGTCCCTATTTGCCATGCAAATGAACTGAATCCCCCCAAAACATTTCCACTGCATTTCAGCCCTGCCACAAAAGGACCAGCTGACATCATGTCAGTGATTCTCTCGTTAACACAGGTGTGAGTGTTGATGAGGACAAGGCTGGAGATCACTCTGTCATGCTGATTGTTCAAATAACAGACTGGAAGCTTCAAAAGGAGGGTGGTGCTTGGAATCATTGTTCTTCCTCTGTCATCCATGGTTACCTGCAAGGAAACAATTGGCATCATCATTGCTTTGCACAAAAAGGGCTTCACAGGCAAGGATATTGCTGCCAGTAACATTGCACCTGCATCAACCATTTATCAGATCATCAAGAACTTCAAGGAGAGAGGTTCAATTGTTGTGAAGAAGGCTTCAGGGCACCCTAGAAAGTTCAGCAAGCGCCAGGACCGTCTCCTAAGGTTGATTCAGCTGCGGGATCGAGGCACCACCAGTACAGAGCTTGCTCAGGAATGGCAGCAGGCAGGTGTGAGTGCATCTGCAAGAACAGTGAGGCGAAGACTTTTGGAGGATGGCCTGTTGTCAAGAAGGGCAGCAAAGAATCCACTTCTCTCCAGGAAAAACATCAGGGACAGACTGATATTCTGCAAAAGGTACAGGGATTGGACTGCTGAGGACTGGGGTAAAGTCATTTTCTCTGATGAATTCCCTTTCCGATTGTTTGGGGCATCCGGAAAAAAGCTTGTCCGGAGAAGACAAGGTGAGCGCTACCATCAGTCCTGTGTCATGCAAACAGTAAAGCAGCCTGAGACCATTCATGTGTGGGGGTTGCTTCTCAGCCAAGGGAGTGGGCTCACTCACAATTTTGCCTAAGAACACAACCACGAATAAAGAATGGTACCAACACATCCTCTGAGAGCAACTTCTCCCAACCATCCAGGAACAGTTTGGTGACAAACAATGCCTTTTCCAGCATGATGGAGCACATTGCCATAAGGCAAAAGTGATAACTAAGTGGCTCGGGGAACAAAACATCGATATTTTGGGTCCATGGCTAGGAAACTCCCCTGACCTTAATCCCATTGAGAACTTGTGGTCAATCCTCAAGAGGCGGGTGGACAAACAAAACCCCACAAATTCTGACAAACTCCAAGCATTGGTTATGCAAGAATGGGCTGCAATCAGTCAGGATGTGGCCCAGAAGTTAATTGACAGCATGCCAGGGCGGATTGCAGAGGTCTTGAAAAAGATGGGTCAACACTGCAAATATTGACTCTTTGCTTCAACTTCATGTAATTGTCAATAAAAGCCTTTGACACTTATGAAATGCTTGTAATTATACTTCCGTATTCCATAGTAACATCTGACAAAAATATCTATAGACACTGAAGCAGCAAACTTTGTGGAAACTAATATTTGTGTCATTCTCAACTTTTGGCCACGACTGTACTTTGCTCAGTTCATCTTTCCCTCGATCCTGACTAGTCAACCAGTCCCTGCCGCTAAAAGACATCCCCACAGCATGATGCTGCCGCCACCATTCTTCACCGTAGGCTTCCTCCAGACGTGACGCTTGTTTCTCATTGTCAGACTCCTTTCTGTGCCTTTTGGCAAACTCCAAGCGGGCTGTCACGTGGCTTCCGTCTGGCCACTCTACCATAAAGGCCTGATCTGGTGGAGTGCTGCAGAGATGGTTGTCCTTCTGGAAGGTTCTCCCATCTCCACAGAGGAACTTTGGAGCTCTGTCAGTGACCATTGGGTTCTTAGTCACCTCCCTGACCAGCTCTAGGAAGAGTCTTTGTGGTTCCAAACATCTTCCATTTAAGAATGATGGAGGCCGCTGTGTTCTTGGGGCCATTTGATGCTGCAGACAGTTTTTGGTAACCTGTGCCTCGACACAATCCTGTCTCGGAGCTCTACAGACAATTCCTTCGACCTCATGGCTTGGTTTTTGCTCTGACATGCGCTGTCAACTGGGGGACCTTTTTATATAGACGGGTGTGTGCCTTTCCAAATCATGTCCAATCAATTGAATTTACCACAGGTGGAATCCAAGTTGTAGAAACATCTCAAGAATGATCAATGGAAACAGGATGCACCTGAGCTCCATTGTGAGTCTCATAGCAAAGGGTCTGAATACTTATGTAAATAAACTATTTCTATATTTAGAAATAGTGTGCACACACTAAATGTGCACACAGAAAAATAGCTTTGTCATTATTGGGTATTGTGTGTAGATGTTTTATTTAATCCATTTTAGAATAAGGCTGTAATGTAACAAAATGAGGAAAAAGGGAAGGAGTCTGAATACATTTTTTATATTTTTTATATGTATATATTTTTTATTTAACATTTATTGGGCACATTTTGTAAAAGAGACCTAGGTCTCAATGTCTTCCCTGTTAAAAGTAAAGGTTAAATTAAAGATGTTAGAATGAATACTTCTGCCAGATGCCTTTTTTATGAAGTGTTTGGCTTATAGACCATTGCGCTACATTTTTTCCCCATTTGAAGACTATTCATAAATACAAAAATGTCAAAACTACAATGCTACTTCCTGGTAACTAGCTACGCGTTGTAGTGTTATGGTTGCTACAAATTTAATGAGCTCCCTAAATGAAAAGTTAAAAAGCCTCAATTTACCCACGTTTTCCATGTCTGCATTATGGTTGCTAATATAGGTCCAGAGTTGGCTATGTGTTGTGGCTGTTAGCTTTGTGTTGTGTATTCTTAACAGTGTCAGAAGAGAGGATGGAGAGCAGCCCTGGTCCCTCAACTTCCTCTGGCTCCAGACCTGAGACCGATCCCGGAGGACTCAGCAACACTTCCAGCACGCCCCGTACAGGTACACAGACACGCGCCGAGGAACACGCATGCAACACTCGCACAAACACACTCTCTCAGCTTAGGCTATCGCACGCACACTCAAGCACGTACACGCGCATGCACACACTCCATGTTGACCATCTCCCATGGCTTTTCTCCTTGCAGGCGTCCAGTGTATTCCCCAGAGGGCCGCTCTGTTGAAGTCAATGTTAAACTTTTTAAAGAAAGCCATCCAGGACCCTGCCTTCTCTGATGGCATCCGCCACGGTGAGTGAGCTATGATAACCACACTCTGAAATGCATGATCAATGGAGATTCTCTAGACTTAGGCGTCCTGCAGCTGTTATTGAACTTTTGAAAAGCGATATCCCAAGTATAAGTACAGTGAAGTACACACACACTAAAGGGTAAAAAATAAAAAGAATGGTTTGAGCAAAATAGTTTGTTCTTTTGACCACGGCAAGCTTCAAAGAGTTGGTCTGATGTATATCAGTGACGTCATCGGCCTCCCCCTTGCTTGAGACCCAATAGAGAACAAAATAACAAAGGTCTATATGCTACTTATCATTTTATCTATAAAATGTATCCCACAGCAATTGAAAAACATTACACATTTTTGGTTTCCTCCTCTGTAAAAGCCATTTGCCCGATGACGAGCACATTTGTTTCCGTATTTCCTCCTTGCCTCCTCTCCTCGATTACCTTTGACCTTTTTCAAAAGTAAGTGTGGAGTGGATGGAGGAGTGGGCAAAATCTGTTGAGAATCTCCCATGGGCTCAGGAGTGCACACTACACAAAATCTAGCTAGCAAGCTAATCAATCCACAGCCGGTGTTAGCAACAACTACCTCACCAGTCACTTCTATTTCAAGTCCTGTGGTTTGTATTGTAAAGTTCGATGTCGAGGAAACCTAGCTAGCTTTTGTTGACTGATATAGTCTAGCTAACTAACAACAAAAATATCAGGAATTGTGACACCAAACGACTCACGTTTGTGAAATAATCATTCCGCATTCATTGCTGTTATAGTAAAGTACTCTACTACTTCCATAATGCTTTTCCAAATCCTTAATCCATCCACACTATTTAACTTGGTTAAGCTGCCACACGGGTAAAACCAAGATAGCCTACTAGCCCCAAGTGGAGGTAGTAGCTAATTTGAATATCCAAGTGTGAGCAGATTCCATTGGCTGAGCTGGCAAATCAGCTGTTGACTGGTATACGCCCACACCATTCTGTTTCCTGACAGGCCTAGCAGGGGAACAGAATCCCCTTAACATCCTTGATTATCTTTTTTTTGGAAAGGAAATGTTTTTAATTCATATTGTAGTCAATTATAGGTCATATTTATGGAACTCTGGACAGCTACTTTAAGCTATCTGGGGTAACTGGCCCTATATGATCATTATAAGTCTTTTACCATACGCTCTTATCCAGAGCAACTTACAGGAGCAATTAGGGTTCAGTGCCTTGCTCAAGGGCACATTGACAGATTTTTCAGCTCAGGAATTTGAACCAGCGACCGGTTACTGGCTCAACTCTCTTAAACGCGGCTACCCGCCACCCTTAAGGGTCAAGGGGTTCTAATGCTGATAGTAGGAAATGGTGCTTCAACAAATTGAAGTGGAAGACTATTCATAACCATGAAGACCATATCTGTATACAGTGCTTTCAGAAAGTGGGATTAAAATTGATTGATTTTAGTGAAATAAATAATAAAGTTTATAAAAAAGTTATAAATAATAAAACTATCTTGATTAGATAAATATTCGCCCCCCTGAGTCAAAACATTTTTGAAAAACCATCGGCAATGATTACAGCTATGAATCTTTTGAGGTAAGTCTCTAAGAGCTCAGCCAACTCTTAAACTTTTGGAAAAAATGTACTTTGACCAGATACAAGGCTATTTCACAGTAAACAAATTAACTGACTTTCAGTATGCTTATAGGAAAGGGCACTAAACATGTGCGTCACTTACACAAATGACTGATCATTGGCTGAAATAAATTGATATTAAGATTGGGAGCGGTTTTGTTATAGTTCAGTTAAATTTGTGAGATTATTGATCATAATCTGCTGCTGAAAAAATGTATGTTATGACTTCTGCTATATCGAGGATCGAGACTGGCCTGTCTAGCAGAACAGTGGGTGTTCTTTAATGGAAGTATCTCCAACATAATCCAGGTAGTCGGGCATTCCCCACGGCAGCTGCCTAGGCCTCTTACTTCTTCATTCTTTACTAATGACCTGGAACTGAGTAAAGCCTTTGTCTGTTTGCTAATGATTTAGCATTATACACGTCAGCTACAACAAGTGAAATCACTGTGACGCTTACAAAAAAGAGCTGCAGTCAGTGTTAGAATGGGTTGCAAGTAATAAGCTAGTGTGAAATATTTCAAAAACGAAAAGCATTTTATTTGGGACTTCATTCACAAAACCCTAAACCTCAAGTAAATCTTGAAATTAATACTGTGGAAATTGAGGTCCCTTAACTGCTTGCTGTAACCCTGGATTGTAAAACATATTGATGCAAAGGTAGCTAAGATAAGGCGAGGTCTGTTTGTAATAAAGCTCTGCTCTGCTTTCTTGACATCGCTATCAGCAAAAATGGTCCTTCTGGCCCTTGTTTTCTCGCACCTGGATGACTGCCCAGTCCTATGGTCAAGTGCCACAGAGAGGGACATGGGTAAATTACAGTGGGCCCAGAGCAGGACGGCTGGCCATTAACTATACACTGAGTGCTAACATCAATAACATGCATGTCAGTCTCTCCTGGCTCAAAGTAGAGGAGAGATTGACTGTGTCACTACTGTGTTGACATGTTGAAGCACTGAGCTGTCTGTTCAAATGACCTGCACACAGCTCAGACAACCATACATGCCCCACAAGGCATGCCACCAAGGGTCTCTTCTTCGTTCCCAGAACAGTCCAGAACAGACTCTGGGGAAACGCACAGAACGATATTCCACATCAAGTAACTCATGCAAGCAGTAAAAACAGATGAAACTACACCTTATGGAACAATGTGGACTGTGAAGAGACACACATACAAACACATAATATTGTGGAATTACAAATGTTTTATTGTAGATTAGAGTGGTGTAATGTTTTTTTTTTGTGATGTACACTGAATGAATATAAACGCAACATGTAAAGTGTTGGTTTCATAAGCTTTAATAAATAAATCCCAGACATGTTATATTCAAAGCTGATTTTGCTCAAATTCTGTGCACAAATTTGTTTACATCCCTGTTAGTGAGCATTACTCCTTAGCCAATATAAACCATCCACCTGACAGGTGTGGCATATCAACAAGCTGATTAAACAGCAGTCAGTACACAGGTGCACCTTGTGTTCGGGACAATAAAAGGCCCCTCTAAAATGTGTACCTTTGTCATGCAACAAAATGCCACAGATGTCTCAAGTTTTGAAGAAGTGTGCAGTTGGCATGCTGACTGCAGGAATGTCCACCAGAGCAATGAGTATTTCTGTCTGTAATAAAGCCCTAATGTGGGGAGAAACTCATTCTGATTGGCTGGGCCTAGCTCCCCAGTGGGTGAGCCTGGCCCACCCATGGCTGCACCCCTGCCAAGTCACGTGAAAACCATGGATTAGGGCCTTATTTGTTTCAATTAACTGATGTCCTTGTATGAACTATAACTCAGTAAAATCTTTGAAATTGGTGCATGTTGTGTTTTTATTTTGTTCAGTATAATTGCCTTAATCTTGTTTGCACCCCAGGAAGATTAGCTGCTGCCTTGGCAGCAGGTACAAATACATTTACATTTACAATTTACATTTAAGTCATTTAGCAGACGCGCTTATCCAGAGCGACTTAAAAATACACCTGTATGGTAGAATATATATATATATATTTAATTCTTCAAACTCTGTCAAGTACTTTGTTGATCAATGCCAGACAGCCATTTTCATGTCTTGTCATGTATTTTCAAGCCCATTTAAGTCAAAACTGTAACAAGGCATTCAATGATGTCTTTTTTTTTAAGCAACTCCAGTGTAGATTTGGCCTTTTGTTTTATGTTATTGTCCTGCTGATAGGGTAATTTGTCTTCCAGTGTCTGTTGGAAGCAAAAGTTTCCTTGCCGTTGACAAGCATAACATGATTTAGCCACCGTGCTTGAAAATATGAAGTGGTACTCAGTGATGTGCTGTTTGATTTGCCCCAAACATCATGCTTTGTATTCAGGACAAAAAGTATATTTCCGTGTCACATTTTTTGCAGTGCCTTGTTGCGAACAGGATGCGTGTTTTGGAAGAAATTTTTTTTTGTAGAGGTTTCCTCCTTTTTACTCTCTTTTAGGTTAGTATTGTGGAGTAACTACAGGGTTGTTGATCCTTCATTAGGAGAAAACTATCACAGCCATTAAACTGTTTTTTTAAAATCACCATTGGCATCATGGTGAAATCCCTGAGCGGTTTGCTTCCTCTCCGGCAACCGAGTTGGGAAGGATGCTGTATCTTTGTCGTGACTCGTGTATTGATATAACATCTGAAGATGGGATGTTAATTGGTGTTAATTCAAAAAAAACATGTTATTGAACACAGAATGAGTCCATGCAACTTGTGATTTTTACGCTTGAGCTTAATTAGGCTTGCCATTTCAGCTTTCATTTTTAAATCATTTGTAATCATTTTTCAAAACAAAATTCCACGTTGACATTGTGTCATTGACCTACACACAATACCCGATCTCATTTTAATCCATTTTAAATTCAGGCTGTAACACTGCAAAATGTGGAAAAAGTCAACTGGTGTGAACAATTTCTGAAGGCACTGGATATATTCCATGATGTATGAATAACCCCTGGAAATAGCCTGACTAACCGTCCTCTCTCTTTATGGCCTCTATTCTCCAGTCATGGACGGGTCCTTGCCTACCTCACTCAAGCACATCATCAGTAATGCCGAATACTATGGACCTTCTCTCTTCCTACTGGGTGAGTACTCAGTTCACACATTCTTCAGTGATATTCGGTTTAGAGGTCTACCGATTTAATTAGAGACGATTTTCAAGGTTTCATAACAATCGGTAATCAGCATTTTTGGACGCTGATTATGGTCGATTACATTGCAATCCACGAGGAGACTGCATGGCAGGCTGACCACCTGTTTCGCGAGTGCAGCAAGGAGCCAAGGTAAGTTGCTAGCTAGCATTAAACTTATCTTATAAAAAACAATCAATCTTAACATAATCACTAGTTAACTACACATGGTTTATATTACTAGTTTAACTAGCTTGTCCTGCGTTGCATATAATCAATGTGGTGCCTGTTCATTTATCATCGAATCACAGCCTACTTTGCCAAACGGGGGATGATTTAACAAAAGTGCATTCGGGGGAAAAATGAGACAGAACAGAATCAGAATTTTACATAATTATGACAAACCATTGAAGGTTATACAATGTAACAGCAATATTTAGACTTAGGGTTGCCAACCGTTTGATAAAATACGGAACGGTTCCGTATTTCACGTTTTGTTTCTGGATTTGACCATATTAATGACCAAAGGCTCGTATTTCTGTGTTTATTATGATTAAGTCTGTTTTGATAGAGTAGTCTGACTGAGCTGTGGTAGGCAGCAGCAGGCTCGTAAGCATTCATTCAAACAGCACTTTACTGCATTTGCGAGCAGCTCTTAGCAATGCTTGAAGCACAGCGCTGTTTATGACTTCAAGCCTATCAACTCCCGAGATTAGGCTGGCAATACTAAAGTGCCTATAACAACATCCAATAGTCAAAGGTATATGAAATACAAATGGTGGAGAGAGAAATTGTCATATTATTCCTTTAATTACTACAACCTAAAACTTAACTGGGAATATTGAAGACTCATGTTAAAAGGAACCACCAGATTTCATATGTTCTCATGTTCTGAGAAAGGAACTTAAATGTTAGCTTTTTTTACATGGCACATATTGCTGTTTTACTTTCTTCTCCAACACTGTTTTTGCATTATTTAAACCAAATTGATTATATTTCATTTTGTAATTAAGACTAAATTGATTTTATTTATGTATTATATTAAGTTCAAATAAGTGTTCATTCAGTATTGTAATTATCATTAGTACATATATATATATATATATATATATAAATAAAATCGTCCGATTAATCGGTATCGGCCTTTTTGGTTCTCCGATAATCTGTATCGGCGTTGAAAAATCATAATTGGTCGACCTCTACTTTGGTTTAGATGTATTAGATTGCATAGTATGCTTACTAATTTCACTTGAGACAATTCTCCAAAGTCCATCAAATCATATGCCATTTTGATGTTAAGCAAAAAGGAATGGTGTTAATTGTCTTTCAGATTTTGGTCTGATTTTAAAACGTTCTCCCTCCGTCTCCTCTCTCTCCTCCACAGCAACGGAGGTGGTGACAGTGTTTGTGTTCCAGGAGCCGTCTCTGCTCTCCTCCCTGCAGGATAACGGTCTAACTGATGTCATGCTGCATGCCCTGCTCATCAAAGACGTGAGTCGCACAGCACTCCCTACTCTCTCGGCTCACCCCGCTTTCAGACACTAGTGGCAAAAACCCTTTCTGCAAGTGAAGGCGTTTAATATAATGTTTCTCCCCCTCCTGTGTTTGGAAGAATTTAAACCAATCTAAACGGATCACTGTCCCTCCAACATTTTTCTGGTTGGCTGGACGAAAGCGTAACATGTCAACAGGAGTGTAGAAAATAGAGCAGAAAAGGAACGCAAAACGGAATAGGAACGTCCACTCCGTGGTCTTCAATGCAGGTTTGCGTTGATAATTGCGGGGAGCGTTTTTTGCCGCTAGTGTCTGAATGCGGGGTCACTCTTTCTCCTCTCTCTCTCCCTCTCTTTGATTGCTCACCGGATCTCCCCCCACCTCATTTCCTCTCATTGCTCCCTCCTGTCCACCCCACTCTTCTTCTACACATGTTTAAATGTCACATTTTCTTTTAGAGCAGGGTCATGCATAAACAGCTGTGCAGCCAGTGCGCCTACACTAGCTAGTCAAATCAAATTTTATTTGTCACATGCAGATGTTAATGCGAGTGTAGCGAAATGCTTGTGCTTCTAGTTCCGACAATGCAGTAATAACCAACAAGTAATCTAACCTAACAATTCCACAACTACTACCTTATACACACACAAGTGTAAAGGGATAAAGAATATGTACATAAAGATATATGAATGAGTGGTGGTACAGAACGGCATAGGCAAGATGCAGTAGATGTTATAGAGTACAGTATATACATATGAGATGAGTAGTGTAGGGTATGTAAACATAAAGTGGCATAGTTTAAAGTGGCTAGTCCTCAGTGTTCTCTGTAAGTAGCCAGCCAGGGAATTCCGGTCCGGGGGGTTCATGAACGAGCTCTATTCTGGTGGCCACTGGTACATTCAAATGTCTTGATTCCATCCAAAATACACAGCTAAATTATTGAATACTCCTAACGACTTTACCTCCCTGATTGGTAAAATTGCTTGTGGTATTGAGTAGAAAGACGTGACTTTGCAATTAAATTGACTGAAAATGTATGAATTCAATGTATTATAGGCCTATAGGATCAGGACTATTTTCTAAGTACGATCATCTTTTTTAACACTAAACCGGTCTTTTGAGATTCAAATCATATTTACAGTTTTACTGCAAGATATGAATTGCCACAATTGTTTGTTCTTCAAATAGTGTATTTTATTGGCTCTGCTGCTGTGGGTGGACACCTAGGGTAAGTGGCGGCAGGTAGCCTAGGGGTTAGAGCGTTGGGCCAGTAACCGAAAGGTTGCTAGATGGAATCCCCGAGCTGACAAGGTAAAAATCTGTCATTCTGCCCCTGAACAAGGCAGTTAACCCATTGTTCCTAGGCCGTCATTGTAAATAAGAATTTGTTCTCAACTGACTTGCCTAGTTAAATAAGGAAATCAATGTCATTTGGGTGACAGTTTGGACTGTCAATCAGTCGTTGTGGGTGCAATTATCAGAGGAGGGGGACGGATATTTGAGAGTCAGAGTTGGTAGGGTTTCAGATCTGTGGGACACTGGGTGGGACTTGAGGGAAGACGGTAGATTAGTAATCTAGTCAGAAAAACTTGCCTACTATACCCTTTAAATGTATTGTGGCAAAAACTAAATCTAGTCTACTCTTTCAAAGTTGTGTTCTGTCAACTAACATGGATTCCCTGTTGAGAAAAATATAGAATTGCAGGAGAATGTTTTTAAAATGCCAACATCTTCAGGGGGAGGGGTTTTCCTAAATTATCTGCAGATAATCGGCAATAAGCAATAGTAGCCCACCAGTATGCAAGTTAGGGAGCCAAAATGAACGGCTCTCGCCAATGTGATTCGGTTATTTTCAAGAAGAGCCGTTCGTTCACACCCAACCCATCAGTAGGCTACACTGACGAGTCACTTGAGCGGCACCTGTCAAGTCTCGACATGGGCTTCAAATCCTAGGAATATACAAATGAGATCTTGAGTTTCCTTGTCCCGATTCAATGCCTTGGAAATATAACTACATTGTATGGTTTATGAATAGCACAGGGATATAGGAGATGGACTTTATTCCGTCAGTTCAACATATATTTTTTAAACTAGTCAACACACGCTGTTCGGTCGTCAATCAAAGCACAGTAAATGGCTTATGAGCCCGTATTCCCCTATATAGGCCTATGAAACATGCAAAGAAAATAGAAGAATGCGCAACAAAACAATAATTGGGCTTAAGTGGATTTCACCTCATTGGTAACACTTAGTTCCTTTTTTACAAAGTATTCATAGCCCTTGACTGAAATTTAAAATTTATTACATTTAGATTTTGTGATACTGGCTTGGACACTACCCCATAATGTCAAAATGAACTGTTAAAAACAAGAAATACATATTAATAAAAAATGAAAGGCTAATTAATGTCTTGTCAAGAATTCAACCCCTTTGTTAAGCCTAAATCAGTTCTGTAGTAAAAGTGTGCCTAAGTCATAACTTGCATGGACTCACTCTGTGTGCAATAATAGTGTTGAACTTGATTTCTGAATGACTACTTCTGTACCCCACATGTACAATGATCCTTAAGGTCCCTCAGTTGAGCAGTACATTTCAACCACAAAGACCAGGAAGGTTTTCCAATGCCTTACAAAGGACGCAGATCTATTTTTGTTTTTTTAAGGCAGACATTGAATATCCCCTTGAGCAGGGTGCAGTTATTAATTACACTGTCACTCCAAAGATACAGACGTCCTTCCAGTTGCTCAAGTGGAAGGAAATAAGCCCAATGTTGACTTTAAAACATTTAGTTTAATGGTTGTTATGGGAGAATTGAGGATGGATCAACATTGTAGTTACTCCACAATACTAACCTAAATGACAGAATGAAAAGTAGGAGGCCTGTACAGAATACCTTTTTTCCAAAACATGCCTCCTGTTTGTGTCAAAGCACTGCAAAAATGTAGCAGGGAAATGTGCTTTGTCCTGAATACAAAGCATTATGTTTGAGGCACAAACAACAGGTCACTGAGTACCACTATATATGTTTTCAAGCATGGTGGTGGCTGCATCATGTTATGGGTATGCTTGTCATCAGCAAGGACTAGTTTTTATATATATATATAAGAAACGGAATAGAGCTAAGCACAGGCAAAAACCTAGAGGAAAACCTGGTCGTCTGCTTTCCAACAGTCACTGGAAGACAAATTCACCTTTCAGCAGGACGATAACCTAATTAATCAATAAGGCACAAGGGGCTGTGGTATTTGGCCAATATACCACGGCTAAGGGCTGTTCTTAGGCACAACGCAAAGCGGAGCTCTTATAGACGTACCCATAAAGACTCACATCTGTAATCACTGCCAAAGGAGATTCTAATGCGTTGACTCAGGGTTGTGAATACTTAATGTAAATTAGATACTGTACATTACATGGGGCATGTCAATTCACTCAGGAGACTCATCATGCTCTCCCTCCTCCGTGAAAGAAATTCAACCGCAGCCACCCACAGCGCACAAAAATAACACATGTATCGAGAGGCGGGACAGACAGCAGACAAATCAGTAGTGTTTCCCTGTCATCGCTCGCTTTGTGACTGACAGGCACCTGTCCTATCAATAGATCATAAGAAGATGAATATCGTTCATTCTAGCGGGATAAGGCGATACAGACTTCTTCACATAGCCCTCCCTCCCTCTCCAACTTAACTCATTCCTCTCTTCCTCATCTCCTCCTCCTTTCTGCCACACAGCATTACATGAAACGGTCATTCTCCCTCATTGGTTTCACTTCCTCCTTTTCTCCCTTACTCTTTCCTCCTGTTCTCCCCTCCGCTCCTGATTGCCTTTACGTTTTGATTCCCTGCGCCTCCCCCTACCCTCCTTCCCAGTCCCTCTCCTCCTAGTTGTTCCCTACCCCTCGCCACTCTGTCTCTCACTCTCTCCCTCCCCTTCTTTTTCTCTCTTCTCCCTTTTCTCTCTCTCACAGTCTCTCTCTCTGCAGGTCCCGGCCACCCGGGAGGTGCTTGGTTCTCTCCCTAACGTGTTCAGTGCCCTGTGCCTGAACGCGCGAGGCCTGCACTCCTTCGTCCAATGCCAGCCTTTTGAGCGCCTCTTCAAGGTGCTTCTGTCACCTGACTACCTGCCTGCCATGAGACGACGCCGCAGCTCTGACCCTCTGGGTGAGTGTAGGGGATGTGGGTGTGTTATAGGAATCTAGTATGGTGAGAGACTTTTTGAGAGGACTCTGTGAACTTAAAGGAAGAACACCATTCACTGTTGAAAAAACAGGTGTGTGTATTCAAGTTATGTTGTATGGTGACACATTACACTGTTGATTCAGATGAGATTGTCTGTCTGTCTGTATGTAACCATTCTAACGTGTGTGTTTCTACAGGAGACACGGCATCCAACCTGGGCAGTGCTGTGGACGAACTGATGAGACATCAACCCACTCTGAAGACTGACGCAACTACTGCCATCATCAAGGTGGGTTCACCATCTGAAATGATCAGCGGCATTGATCAGGGATGGGCGCAAGTACTCAATTTTAGCTGACAAGGTACAAATCTGTCGTTCTGCCCCTGAACAAGGCACTGTTCCTAGGCCGTCATTGAAAATAAGAATTTGTTCTTAACTGACTTGCCTAGTTAAATAAATGTAAAAGAAATTAAAAAAAATAAGTAGTGACAAACTTTCAAACTCTGTTTATTGTATGTCAAGTGTAGTGAAAATGGGTTCAAGACCAGAACATCCAGTAATTGGAACAACTGTTGGCATACCGCTCACTTTTTTGCCTTCAGCCCCATTTCATGGTACTCAAGTTCTCAAAATGATTTTCGTGGGTACTCGGACACAGAAACTCTTAAATGCCCTACCCTACCATTGATCATGTCTAGACTACTAGTTTTACCTCACCATATGACTTCATCAGGAAAAACTGAACTCCTGTTGCAGCTTTTAACCAGGGCCCAGAGTTGAACAGTTTCAGGTCACGAAAAACCCTAGGACCCCGATCATTCAGATTGACTATGTTAACTGCGTAGTAAACTAACCTGGATCAGTGTGATCTGAACAGGAACCACTCGTTATTAGACCGTAGAGTTTTTCACTGTATAGTAAATGAACACATTCTTGTCTTCTCCCAGTTACTGGAGGAGATCTGTAACCTGGGCCGAGCCCCGGAGTACATCTGTCAGAAGCCCTCTATCCAGAAGACTGATGGCACCGTGACCGCGCCCCCGGCACGCTCTTCCCACGCCGCCGAGGAGGCCTCCAGCGAAGACGAGGAGGAGGAGGAGGCGCTCCATACCTTCACCCAGCAGCAGGGGGAGCCAGAGAGCAACAGACAGTCAGTGCCAGTTGAACTGTATGACATACTAAATCAGAGATGTGATTTTTCCTGATCAATTCAGGATTTATTGCTCCTCTGATATTTAATTTTTTCCTCTATATTCAATAATGTTTTACATTTCACATTTTGTTACATGTGTTTGCGGTGGGGAGTTGGAATGCTGATGGTGTTTTTCCTATAGGGTTGTTGGCACCGAAGAGAGGATACCCATTCCTCTGATGGATTACATTCTCAATGTGGTATGTGGTGTCGAAGTTCTTTCCCATTCTTTCACATGCAATTAAAAAGCACTCTTAAATCAAGTCCCTTTCCACTAAACAAAACTTGTCAATGAAGCAATTCTAGTCTCTCAAATCATATGAGATTGTTTCCCTTGACAGTGTTCAAAATAAATCTGCACATTGGTACTAGGTTTGAAACATAATAACCACTTTTGGGAGCATATACTAGTGTGTGTACTCTATTGTTTTCTACTATCGTCTAATCAAGCTCTTTTTGAGATGTTTACATACTGTACCATACCATGAGTCTTCCCTGGTTTCCCCTCTCAGATGAAGTTTGTGGAGTCCATCCTGAGTAACAACACGACCGACGACCACTGTCAGGAGTTTGTCAACCAGAAGGGTCTTCTGCCCCTGGTCTCAATCCTGGGTCTACCCAACCTGCCCATTGACTTCCCCACATCAGCTGCCTGTCAGGCTGTAGCCGGGGTCTGCAAGTCTATACTGGTGAGACTTGACACGGGTTGTGGGGACCTGACACGGGTTGTGGGGACCTGACACGGGTTGTGGGGACCTGACACGGGTTGTGGGGACCTGACACGGGTTGTGGGGACCTGACACGGGTTGTGGGGCCCCTGACACGGGTTGTTGTTTTAGTTGGTTTTTGTCTTATACATTTTTTTTATTTGACCGGTATTACCAGCTATGTTTGCTGAAGGTAGAAAATCCTAGAAAATGTTATTTAAATATCACAAGCTCCAATTGTGTGTCAATTAATTAACTCCAATCAAAAAACAAAAGAGGTTGAAAAGTGGTAGAATTGCCCTTTAAAGTGTTGGCCAAGAGGTTCGGACCTCTTGAGTAATGGTTAAGTTGTTGGCCAAACAGTTGCTGGACCCTTGTTTGAGTCCCGGTCAGGGCTACACCCCGAGTTTGCTACCACATACGTCAATGATTAAACTGCCCGTAATGTACTTCTCAGTCCGTTGGAGAGGATCAGCTTCAGCAAAGTGAGGTGTCGAATCACTGATCTACAAATAGTATTCCCTGCCAAATAGGCTTTGTACAATTAACAACAAGACATTGATTGATCGATTGCAGACAGCTTGTGTCAATTAAATAACATTTCTAATAATTATTTTGACCTCCAGCAAATTTAGTGGATAATGATAGAAATTGCAGTATTTAAAATAAAAACATTTTATTATTATTATTATTTTTATTTTTTTATACAATTTTTCCAAAACAATTCGCACAAGATATGGGGGTAGGAGGCCTGCCAGGCTGTAGCCAGGGTCTGAGAGTCCACACTGGTGAGACTGGGAGCATGGGGAGATGTGGGGATATGATTTCATTGAATTTGTTAATGACTGAGTTCAAGCAGAGCTCAACAACTGACTCTTAAGAAAAGAGAATACTGACTTACATGTTACATTGATCTTTCATTGTGATTAAGGTCCTATGTTCCTACGGTTCCCTTTGACACTGCTATATTGTGACCACAGTCCAGGCCCCTTGGGGCATCCCAGACTTGTGCTGGTCTTCAATCTCTGACCCCTGTGTGTGGTGCTGCTGTATTGTGACTTAACTCCAAGGAGACCTATTAAATGTAACCAACTTCAGTCTCTGATCCCTGTGACTGTGCTGTATTGATACTGAAGCGCCGTGTGTTGTCCCGTGGTCCCCAGACCCTGTCCCATGAGCCCAAGGTGCTCCAGGAAGGGCTGTGTCAGCTGGACAGCATCCTGTCGGCCCTCGAGCCGCTCCACCGCCCCATCGAGGTCCCTGGGGGCTCGGTGCTCCTCCGAGAGCTTGCCACCGCCGGTCACGTGACCGACGCCACGCTGTCGGCCCGCGCCACGCCCCTGCTACACGCGCTCACCGCCGCACACGCCTATATCCTGATGTTCGTGCACACCTGCAGGGTAGGACAGGTAAGAAGCCTGGGAACCAATCAGCAATGGTCTCTCATTGTCACACCACACCAGTAGCCCCCAAAGTAGTCTTAATTAGGTGTTGATGTTTTGCAACAACAACAAAAAAAGTATGTGTGTGTATATATATATGTGTGTGTGTGTGTGTGTGTGTGTGTGTGTTTACATACACACACACACACACACACACACACACACACACACACACACACACACACATATATATATATATAAATGGGTCTTCCAAATTACCTCAAGCATACTTCCAAAGTTGTGGCAAAATGGCTTAAGGACAACAAAGTCAAGGTATTGGAGTGGCCATCACAAAACCCTGACCTCAATCCCATAGACAATTTGTGGGCATAACTGAAAAAGCGTGTGTGAGCAAGGAGGCCTACAAACCTGACTCAGTGACACCAGCTCTGTAAGGAGGAATGGGCCAAAATTCACCCAACTTATTGTGGAAGCTTGTAAAAGGCTACCCAAAATATTTGACCCAAGTTAAACAATTTAAAAGCAATGCTACCAATTACTAATTGAGTATATGTAAACTTCTGACCCACTGCTGAAGTGTATCATTCTCTCTACTATTATTCTGACATTTCACATTCTTAAAATAAAGTGGTGATCCTAATTGACCTAAGACCTGGGAATTTTTACTAGGATTAAATGTCAGGAATTGTGAAAGCTGAGTTTTTAAATACATTTGGCTAAGGTGTATGTAAACTTCCGACTTCACCTGTATATGTGTGTGTGTTTTATTTATATATATATATATATATATTTACATACACCTTAGCCAAATGCATTTAACAACTCAGCTCTATTGGATTTTAAGATGTCAGCAGTATATAACCAACCAACTGTCGACATTGCAGATTTATTGTCTGTGGATTTCCAAATAACGATGTCTGTCTGTGGTTTTTAGGTGTTTTTGGGGATGGAGTTGCTTGACTGTGAGTGTGTTAATAGTGGTGGGTGCATTAACCGTCTCGTCTCTTCCCCTGTTTGTGTTGTACAGAGTGAGATCAGGGCCATCAGTGTGAACCAATGGGGCTCCCAGCTAGGTCTGAGTGTTCTCAATAAGCTGAGCCAGCTCTACTGCTCTCTGGTCTGGGAGAGCACTGTGCTGCTGTCACTCTGCACACCCAACAGGTACACTAAGCTGACGCTTTCTCTCCTCCTGGCTCTTTATCCCCCTCTTGCTTTATCCATATGTTTTGGCCTTGAGCTTCTCTATCTGGTTCTCCCATTTTCTCTCTTTCTCTCTCTCTGGCTTTCTCTTCCTCAGCAGTCAGCCAGCAGCACACAGTAACCTCCTCTTTCTTTTCTCTCCTCTCCTCCTCCAGTCTCCCCCCAGGCTGTGAGTTTGGCCAGGCTGACATGCAGAAGCTTGTTCCCAAAGAGGACAAGCCATCTGGCAGCACCACAGCCACAGCCACCGCCTCAGGATCCAGGAGAGCTGGTAATGAAGATGACCTCCTACTGGAAAAACAACCAAAAGAAAATGTTATTATCAAATATTTATGAACGTTAATTCATGAAATATGCAATAGTACATTTTGTTGGGCAATGTTTGGCAGTGTGCTTTAGGCAGTTCTTTTTTAAATCTTTTTTTTTATAACATTCTGATAAAACTGCCCACTCCGGAATGTTTGTCGGGCATCATTTGAGCAACGTGCAAAGAAAGAATTGAAGCATCTTTTAGCCAAACTTTCTCTTCAGCCCAGCCACCACTAGCTCTAACCACTAGGCCTCTCCCCTTTCTCTCTCTCTCTCTCTCCCTAGCCGAGTCTGACACTGTTGCTTTGGACCCCTCTGCCACCGGTCTCCTGGAGGGGATGGGGTTGGACGGGGACACGCTAGCCCCCATGGAGACTGACGAGCCGACCGCCGGCACCGCTGACCCCAAGACCAAGTCTAAACTGACCCCTGCCATGGCCACACGCATCAAGCAGATCAAACCACTGCTCTCCGGTGAGGAAATCCTAGATTTTTCTCTTTATTTTCGAGTAATAAAAAAATAAATAATAATAATTGTAGTCGGGTAGTAGGCATAGTTGAAGTGTAGAATGGTATCCCCACCAAATAGAGAGATGTACGGTCAGAATCTCTGCGTTAGTGAGAAGTGTGTCTAACTGTCTGATGAAGGTCAGAACACGTCCGCTTTGACTCCTGATCCTATATTTGCGACCGCTAGCTGTATTTTTCCTACAGGTGTGTAACTCTCCTCTCACCTCCAGCATCGTCTCGCCTGGGCCGGGCTCTGGCTGAACTCTTTGGTTTGCTGGTGAAGCTGTGTGTGGGCTCTCCAGTCCGCCAGCGCCGCTCTCACCACGCCACCAGCACTGGCACTGCCCCCACCCCCGCTGCCAGGGCCACCGCCTCCTCCCTCACCAAGCTGCTTACCAAGGGCCTCAGCTGGCAGCCCCCGCCCTACACCCCCACCCCTCGCTTCAGGTACGCTACTCAGTCAGGATCTACCCTGTCACACCCAATCTCCAAGAAAATCATCCCATCAGCCCATACAAGCTAACATCTTCTATAGTTCTCAGAGGGTGGATAAGATTTGGTAATAATTTTGTCTTGCTTCTGATAAGCCCAGAGGGTTGTTTGCTTCTGTACATAGATCATCACTCGGGGCTCCCGAGTGGCGCAGCGGTCTAAGGCACTGCATCTCAGTGCTAGAGGCGTCACTACAGACCCTGGTTCGATTCCAGGCTGTATCACAACCGGCCGTCGTTGGGAGTCCCATAGTTCACAATTGTCCCAGCGTCGTTAGGGTTTGGCCGGGGTAGACCGTCTGTGTAAATAAGAATTTGTTCTTTACTGACTTGCCTAGTTAAATAAAGGTTAAAAAAATGTAACATGTAGGAGGGGCAAGCGGTTGGTTTGGTTACAAGGCTTTACGCTTGTCAGAACGATTCCAACTGCATCTATTGATTTGCTGATTTAATGCTCCCAGTGTCAATTTTAACACTATCACTTGTCTCTCCAGGCTGACGTTCTTCATCTGCTCGGTGGGCTTCACGTCCCCCATGCTGTTCGATGAGAGGAAGTACCCCTACCACCTCATGCTGCAGAAGTTCTTCTGCTCCGGAGGACATGACGCGCTCTTCCAGTGAGTGGAGCACCCTTGCTTAGCTCTGTTAATATCTGACAGACTTGCGCCGTTGGTACTTCTTTACATGGAATTTGTCGGCGCCCTGTAGCTACAACAAACCCTACTGCTGTGGCAAACTACCTGACTGTACATACGTATTGACTTTTGGCATTACTTTTGTCAGCATTGTCAATACAATCATTTTGAGTATGGCCTTGTTTTACCTGATCATGTGAGTTGACCAGGACAACTATGGGCAATAATGATGTGTTTCTCTGCCCAGCAGCACTGACACATTTCTCCTCTCCCCAGGACATTTAACTGGGCTCTTACTATGGGTGGTAAGGTGCCAGTCTCTGAGGGCTTGGAGCACACTGAGCTTCCTGATGGGACAGGGGAGTTCCTGGATGCCTGGCTGATGCTGGTGGAGAAGATGGTGAATCCCAGTACTGTGCTGGACTCACCCCACAGCCTGCCCGTCAAGGTCCCTGGGGTTACACCCACCACCCCCCAATTCAGCGCCCTGCGATTCCTCATCGTCACTCAGAAGGTAGAGTGTGTGTGTTAAGTGGTTTCTTGGTTGCTTGATTGGCATCTGCGATGTTTGTGTTTGCGCTCAAGGTCATTTTGTATGGGTCGTCATTGTAAATAAAAATGTGTTCTTAAGTGACTTGCGTAGTTAAATAACGGTTAAATCAAATAAATACATACACATAAAGGCCAGCATCGCGGAGTCGTCTCTTCACTGTTGATGTTGAGACTGGTGTTTTGCGGGTACTATTTAATGAAGTTGCCAGTTGAGGACTTGTGAGGCGTCTGTTTCTCAAACTAGACACTCTAATGTACTTGTCCTCTTGCTCAGTTGTGCCCCGGGGCCTCCCACTCCTCTTTCTATTCTGGTTAGAGCCAGTTTGCGCTGTCCTGTGAAGGGACTAGTTCACAGCGTTGTCCGAGATCTTCAGTTTCTTGGCAATTTCTCACATGGAACAGCCTTCATTTCTCAGAACAAGAATAGACTGACAAGTTTCGTAAGACAGTTATTTGTTTCTGGCCATTTTGAGCCTGTAATCGAACCCACAAATGCTGATGCTCCAGATACTTAACCAGTCTAAAGAAGGCCAGTTGTATTGCTTCTTTAACCAGAATTTTTTTAGACTTGGATTAACTAATACAGGGTGCCATTGGAACACAGGAGTGATGGTTGCTGATAATGGGCCTCTGTACATCTATGTAGATATTCCATTAAAAATCAGTGTATTTCTGAAAGATTTGATATTTTAAAGGACAGAATGTGCTTTTCTATCAAAAACAAGGTCATATATATATATATACCTACTCATTCATGGGTTTGTCTTTTATTTTTATAATTTTCTACATTGTAGAATAATAGTGAAGACATCAAAACTATGAAATAATACACATGGAATCATGTAGTAACCAAAAAAGTGTGTATTTTGATGTAATCTATGTAATACTAACCCACTCTCTCACTGTGTTCAGGCGGCGTTTAACTGCATCCGAAGCCTGTGGAACAGGAAACCCCTCAAAGTGTACGGGGGCCGCATGGCTGAGTCCATGTTGGCTATACTCTGTCACATCCTTCGTGGTGAACCAGTCATCCAGGAGCGGCTGGCCAAGGAGAGGGAGGGCACGGCGCGGCCAGAGGAGGAGGGGGGCCCAGGGGCCACCACGGTGCCTGTAGGCCCCAGCTCTGGAGCTGGAGGTGAGTGTGCGTTTTTAGTTCTCATTTTCAGTAAGGCAACGTTATTAGGGATTGGTTGATGCTCAAATGTTTCATCGACACAAGATTTGAATTGCAAATCAACTTGACTGGAGGTACTCAACACACTCCCCGCCCCTCGTCTTGATTCGGTCAGCCATTAGCGAGAACCATATACTGGATATTTGACAGGGTCGTTAGCATTTGAGTTTCAATTTTATTTTTGCCCCCACCTAGCTTAAGTTCTAGATGTCTTTATTTTTATTCATGTTTTTTAAATTTATTTATTTATTCAGTTTAGTTTGTTAGTTTTCAGACTTGATTTACTAGTTTTTATTTAGACTACATGACCAAAAGTATGTGGACACTTGCTCGTCGAACATCTCATTTCAAAATCATGGTCATTTAATATGGAGTTGGTCCCCCTTTGCTGCTATAACAGCCTCCACTCTTCTGGGAAGGCTTTCCTCTAGATGTTGGAACATTGCTGCAGGGACTTGCTTCCATTCAGCCACATGAGCATTAGTAAGGTGTTGGGCGATTAGGCCTGGCTCGCTGTTGGTGTTCCAATTCATCTCAAAGGTGTTCGATGGGGTTGAGGTCAGGGCTCTGTGCAGGCCAGTCAAGTTCTTTCGCACCGATCTCAACAAACCCTTTCTCTATGGACCTCGCTTTGTGCACAGGGCCATTGTCATGCTGAAACAGAAAAGGGCCTTCCCCAAACTGTTGCCACAAAGTTGGAAGCACTGCATCATCTAGAATTTCATTGTATGCTGTAGCATTAAGATTTCCCTTCAATGGAACTAAGGGCCCTAGCCCAAACCATGGAAAAACAGCCCCAGACCATTATTCCTCCTCCACCAAACTTTACAGTTGGCGCAATACATCGGGGCAGGGTAGTGTTTTCCTGGCATCCGCCAAACCCAGATACGTCCGTCGGACTGCCAGATGGGGAAGCGTGATTCATCACTCCAGACAACGCGTTTCCACAGCTCCAGAGTCCAATGACGGCGAGCTATACACCACTCCACACAACGCTTGGCATTGCACATGGGTGCTCAGCCATGGAAACCCATTTTATAAAGCTCTAGACTAAAGGTTATTATGCTGACGTTGCTTCCAGAGTCAGTTTGGAACTCTGTAATTGCAACCGAGGATAGACTATTTTTATGCGCTTTAGCACTCGGTGGTGCAGTTCTGTGAGCTTGTGTGGCCTGCCATTTCGTGGTTGAGCCGTTGTTGCGCCTAGGTGTTTCCACTTCACAATAACAGCACTTACAGTTGACCGGGGCAGCTCTAGCCAAGCAATAATCTTACTGAGTGAAGGGAGTAGATTAATTGGTTGACTATTGGCAGGAGTAATGGGTGGGTTCTTTGCTGTCTTTCGGGATTGGGCACATTTTAGCATGCTTCCAAACATTTGTAAATGCCCCTTTTTCCAGTGACCAATTTAATATGTCTTTCAGTGGAGCTGCAATCTGGGGAGCAGCATAGCGAAGTAAAAAATATTCCATAAGATCATTACCTATAGATTTACCATCAGGTAATGACTTCAATAGGTTTAACACCTCTACTGACACCATTTGTAGAATAAAAGAGCAGGTTTTTTTGCTCATAATATGATCATCAATCCATTGGACAATAGCTTGTTTGGAAGATTGGGTGTTTACATTATCGCTCAGTAAATAGATTTTCTTAGTAAAAAAATGATTGGCAATATCAGCTGGTCTTGTTATTGCTCTCCCGTCAACCTCCACACTAGATGGGCATGATGAAATAGATGTACCAAGTAAGCCCTTAACTATATTCCATACCCTTTTAGAATCATTTTTACAATTAATAAAAGCATTTTTGAAAATGTTTTTTTCTTATGATTTTATTTACCTGCCTAATTACATGGTGTTCTATAATTATTTTCATCAATTTCTAGTTTAGAGTTGTCTGCTAAGACTTTTGCCATATTTCTGTGAGAAAATGCCTCACCCAGTTCAACATCAATCCATGGAGATGGACGAGCCCCAACAGTACTCTTTCTTACTGGGGCATGATGGTCCATTACCTCAGTGAGCAAATCAGTAAAACATTCTCTAGCGTGATTTAAATCATCCTCTAGATAAATCAGCTCCCTGGGTAGCGCAGCCAAATCATTTTGAAATGGCTCATGATTAAATGTTTTAAAATGTATCTTGACTACAGTCCTAAATTCACGCCCTAAAGTTTAGGCTTACGCACTAATGCCTAAAGGTTGGTCAGCATGCTTCAGTTCGGCTGGCGACTAGGCAAACCAAACGAGTGAGCTAACATACTCCCTTAAAAGATCACCTGCTTGAAAAATAAGAAAACCTCTGTCCATTTTGAGACTCTGTAGCCAATATACACTTCCTCAAAATAGTCAGATTTGATCTAAGATGACACAAGAAATCTGTCATTAAGTTTTTTTCCCCCCTGGAGATCTTAGTCGCTTACTTTTTATTTAAGATACTTGGTGCAGTATTTCTCATTGAAAAACATTTCATGAAAATTTGTTCTCATTGAATGACTACAAAGACTTTATTGAAGAATCCCTACAGTTGACCAATCACGGACAAAGGGTCTTCAACTTCAGCTCAAACTTCGGCTGGCCTCAAGACAAAAGTGTGCCCGAACAGCCGAAAAAACCCTTACCGTAGTACAAAACAAACAAAAACGTCAGAATGTCGTCATATGTGCACAAACTCTTCCGAACTGTTTCAGCTGAGAAGCATGTTGATGCCTTAAAAATAATGAAAAACAACCCTCAATGTATCCTAGATATAAATTGCGTAAGAATGATACATTTATGATTTTTTGTTAAATTTGATTTATTCAACCTGCCTGCCACCCACTCACCCTTCATTCACACATTGTTTCATGACCCTAAACCCACCTGCCCCGTGGATATAATAGCTACTGTAGAGCATGAATGTGTGCTGGAAAAGCTACTGTAGAGCTACTGTGTGCTGGAAAACCTTGGTGGAGTATGGGTGAATTAGTTGTGGTGCTCATTGGAATTTCCTTTTTTGTTTTCAGACCAATGCCTACTTATCGCTTGCATTTTTTTGGAGTGTTTTAATGAAATTAACAGCAGCGAAAGCTGAATTATTTGACACAATTTACAATGTTTATGCACATTAAGAATTAACATACAAGAACTGTCCAAGGACCCAATCATTTCAAATGCTTGCATTTAAAATAGGTGGAGGTGGAGCTGTAGGGGCCCCTGGAGCAGCAGTGACTGCAGCAGAGGTGCCAGCAGGTTCCGGGTCAGGACCGGCTACCGGAGGCAGTACAGCACCACCTGCACCAGGTGAAGCAGCAGAGGACTCTAGTAACTCTACACCCAGGAGAGAACCACAGGTTAACCAGGTTCCACTACAGCAGGTAAGGGGACAGGAGGGAAGTGGGGGTGTCAAGGGGAGTGTGTTGGTGTTGATCAGTTTGCGTTTTTGGATTCCATTAACTTTGGGACTGTTTCTTCGTAGAAATGTATTTTTGGCGGATTGCTTTTCTCATAGACAGATTGGCATTAGACATTTGAAAGCTTTGGTAGATATAATTGCATCCATTGCAAGATACGATTTGAAAGCCTCAATTTGATAGCCTCTGTTGCACATTCACTTTCTTGTTAACTAATAAGGTGGTCATGTTGTAATAAGATGAAATTGGACTGTTTTGTTGTCAACCTATTGTCCCCTTGAACCCTCACTCTGGCGTGGCCTGCTCCACTTTGTCTTGTTATGACAGAGTCAGGGAGGAGGCAGGGAGAGGCAGCCAAACGTCAACCAGCAGCAGCTACAGCAGGTATACAGCTAGCTGGCTCCACAGCCAGTGTGAATCTGAAAGTCTATTTATACTTGACCTGAGCTGTGCATGCTTTCTCCTACACTGTGCGGAACTTACACATTCTTTTCGATGCGAGCCGGCGCGAGGGCACATTATATAGAATTTATACTGCTCTCTTGTGCTTGTAATTGGGGTCACGGTTAAGGAGGGATTTAACATTTATTTTACTAAACTAGGCAAGTCTGTTAAGAACAAATTCTTATTTACAATGACAGCTGAACCCGGACGACGCTGGCCCAAGTGTGCGCCGCCCAATGGGACTCCCAATCATGGCCGGATGTAATACAGCCTGGAATCAAACCAGGGACTAGTGACGCCTTATGCACTGAGATGCAGTGTCTTAGACCGCTGCGCCACTTGGGAGGGGGAGAGAGTGTGAGGACAGAGGCATATTTTGGAGGATAAATGTGAGAAGAGCCCTGCTTTATATCAAATGGATGGAATTTCAAAACATTGAGGCATGAGAACTGGGTAGAGGGTAGGATATCATGCTATGTAGAGGTTAGGGAGGATGGATAGGAGGTCATTTTGGAAGGATGTCCCCGGTCACTCTGATCTCTCTGTGCCTCTGTTCTCTCTTCCTCCCTTCCTCTATCAATCAAATCTATTTTATAAAATGTTTACATCAGCAGTTCCCACAAAGTGCTCTACAGAAACCCTACCTAAAACCCCAAGAACAAGCAATGCAGAGGCAGAAGCACAGTGGCTAGGAAAGACGTCCTAGAAGGAACTCTGCTCTAACCCTGTCCTGTGACTCCTCTCGCCCTCGCCCCTCTTTCTATCTCTCCTCTAACCTTATGTAACCGTTGTTCTCTCCTCTATCTAGCTGATGGACATGGGTTTCTCCAGAGAGCATGCCATGGAGGCCCTGGTGAACACCAGCACCATGGAACAGGCCACAGAGTACCTGCTCACACACCCTCCTCCTCTACTCAGCGGAGCCGTCAGGGTACGACCGCACACACACACACACACAGAGGGAGCGATGCTCATATTACAGATTAGTCCCCCCCTCCCATAGTGTATATTAAGTGTACTTGTATGTCCCTCTGTCTGTAGGACATGACCATGTCAGAAGAAGACCAGATGATGAGAGCCATCGCCATGTCTCTGGGACAAGAGGTCAGCATGGAGCAGCGCTCTGATTCGCCCGAGGTTTGCCGCCACACACGCACACTTAGACATGCCCCCGCACACAGGCATACGGAGGGAACACAATGGTGAATGAATTCAAACGTGAATAGATGAAGGCTCATCAATGAATAACCAGGGCCCAGCCCAGAAACAAGATGTAGAGTTTACACCCTAGGTATGTGTACATCTGGAAGTATTGGATAGATGTAAGCAATATTGTTGTAGCCACAGATCTAGAGTTCTATTTCTATGTTTGCACCTTCGTGTTTTCAGTTGATGGGCTCATTGGAATAATAGCCACATTGTCTGCTTCTATATGTACAGATTTGTTCTGTGCCTATGGGTTGTTTCTGGACTGCCACTTCACATCCGCTCACGTTCCCCACCTCCATCTTTCCCTCTCTCAGGAGGCGGCGCGTCGTCGCGAGGAGGACGACAGGAGAGCCAGGGAGCGTACGGAGGAGGAGGAGGCTCGCTGCCTGGAGAGGTTCCTAGAGGCCGAGCCCCTGGACATTACGGAGCTCCACGCCTTCACTGATTCCATGCTCCCCGGCTGCTTCCACCTGCTGGACGAGCTGCCAGACACAGTCTACCGCCTCTGTGACTTGCTCATGACCGCCATCAAGAGGAGCGGCCCCGAGTACAGGGACCTCATCCTGCGACAGGTCGTCAACCAGGTGAGTAACATGGTGTGTGTGTGTAGTTAGGTGTGATATGCCCGAGTTAAAAACAATTATAAATGATTTCACATACACCGGATACGTGCAGTCAAATGTGTTTAGAGACTTCATTGTTATTATGCACTTAGATAGTATCAGTATACCAGCCTATGTCATGTTTCTGATGTGTAGGTGTGGGAGGCAGCAGACGTGCTGATCAAGGCAGCAGTACCCCTGACCACCAGCGACACCAAAACAGTGTCCGAGTGGACCAGACAGATGGCTACCTTGCCCCAAGCCTCCAACCTGGCAACACGCATCCTGCTGCTCACACTGCTCTTTGAGGTACGGACAGAGAGATAGACACACAGAAAAACATCCTACTGCTCAAAATATTTGTTTGAGTTCGTGGCAGAGAAAGAGAAGCACAGCAATTCCTTTCACTCACACTCACTCACTGGCTCTGTATGCTGATCCATGCTGTCTTGTTTTCCTTAAGGAGTTGAAGCTGTCGTGTGCCAGGGTGGTGGAGAACAGTGGCATCCTCATTGTGCTCATCAAGCTGCTGGAGGTGGTGCAGCCCTGTCTGCAGGCTGCCAAGGAGCAGAAGGACATCCAGACACCCAAGTCAGTACCACCCCCTCCCCTGGCTCTGTCACAGAAAACTGACGAGAGGACCGCTCAAGATTAGCTAGCTGGCACACCTGCAGCAGGATTGCCCTTCAAAAATACTGTCCTGCTAGAAATAACAGCATAAACAATCTCTCTCGTTTTACAATGCCTAACTAGAGAGAATTACTTCAGGTGAAGTAAATGTAGAAGCCTGGCTCCTCCCAGACAAATTGCGATGTTCAATACGGCTGAACGTTGTCTGTGACTCTCTATAGGTGGATCACTCCAGTGTTGCTGATCATTGACTTCTACGAGAAAATGGCGGTCTCATCCAAACGCAGATCGCAGATGAACAAGGTACGAATAATGTCCTCCGGGTGCCACATAAAGATGAACCGACGCTATGAAATATGCATATGATTACCATCGTGTTGCCATAGCTGGTCTTTTCCTGACCCTTCTCTCACTGAAAATACACATTTTCTTGTTTCCCATGGACAATAAAATAATTTCCCTCTCCTTCCTTTCTTCCCTCTCTCCTTCCTTTCTTCCCTCTCTCTTCCTCCCCTCCCCTCTCTCCAGTACCTGCAGCCCAATGGTAATAACTGGCGTTGGTTTGATGACCGGTCCGGCCGCTGGTGCAGCTACTCTGCCTCTAACAACAGCACTATAGACTCAGCCTGGAGGGCCGGAGAAAGCAGCGTCCGATTCACCGCGGGACGCAGGCGATACACCGTACAGTTCAACACCATGGTCCAGGTAGGAACTCTTCCTCATAGCCTCTTTTATACATGCCACTCCAACTCAAACAAAAGAACTGAGTCAACAATCAGTGAAACATTTCTTTTTTAATCATCAGACTTTGTGAATACTTAAAAAAAAAAAAAAAATCCTGGTCTTTAAAAGCATGCTCAAAGGAGAGTATTCATTGAAAGTGCTTTTCAGTTCAGTAATGGGTTTAATTTGGGTCTGGTAAACCATTTTCCTTTCTCAGATTTCTTCTAATGTTTCTATTCCAGGTGAATGAGGAGACGGGTAACCGTCGTCCGGTGATGCTCACGGTCCAGAGAGTGCCTCGCGTTCCTAAACCGGCTAAGACGGGCAGCATGACGGACTCTGAGAGAGAGGAGGGAGACCGGGGCAAGGCAGAGGAGACCCAGACAGACCCAGGTGATGACTGGACCATCTACTACTAGATGGGAGGAGCTATCGTTCTAGTATAGCCTCAAACTGGTTTATGAGAGGGAGACTGGGGCAAGGCAGAGGAGACACACAGACGCTCATGTAATGGCCTTCTAGATGGGAGACACTGTTTTAGTGATATGCACAACCCCAGTGTTTTATAAGCAGATACGGTAGATTAAAGCACATTTTCAGCTAAAGGTGAAGCCACAAACAGCCACAAACTGCACTCTGTTTATTGGCCAGTCTGAGATATGGCTTTTTCTTTACAACTCTGCCTAGAAGGCCAGCATCCCAGAGTCGCCTCTTCACTGTTGGCGTTGAGACTGGTGTTTTGCGGGTACTATTTAATGAAGCTGCCAGTTGAGGACCTGTGAGGCGTCAGTTTCTCAAACTAGACACAAATGTACTTGTCCTCTTGCTCAGTTCTGCCACGGGGTCTCCCACTCCTCTTTCTATTCTGGTTTAGTGCCAGTTTGCGCTGTCCTGTGAAGGAAGTAGGACACAGCGTTGTACGAGATTTCCTTTCAGTTTCTTCGCAATTTCTCACATGGAATAGCCTTCATTTCTCAGAACAAGAATAGTCTGAGTTTCAGAAGAAAGTTCTTTGTTTCAACAGTTTTCAGCTGTGCTAACATAATTGTAAAAGGGTTTTCTAATGATCAGTTAGCCTTTTTAAATGATAAACTTCGATTAGCTAACACAACGTGCCATTGGAACACAGGAGTGATGGTTGCTGATAATGGGCCTCTGTACGCCTATGTAGATATCCATAAAAATTCTGCTGTTTCCTACAATACAATAGTCATTTACAACAATAACTATGTCTACACTGTGTTTCTGATCAATTTGATGTTTTTTAATGGACAAGAAAATCGCCTTTCTAAGTGACCCCAAACTTTTGAACGGTAATGTGTGTATGTATATATGCCATTAGACCAGTTATACCGTTTCTGTAGTTGTGTACCATAGTAACACCCCCCTCTCTGATTCTTTCAGACTCTGCCCCAGTAGCCGTGGAGATGAGTGCTCCTAAAGAGGACAACGCTACCCCCCAACTAAAAGAGTCCTCCCCCGGTCCCTCTGCTCCCCCCGCCCCCCCTCCCACAGCCCCCTTGGACCCCACATCGGAACGCACCGGGACAGGAGGAGCCATCGTGGTGCAGGGCCTGACGGAGGATATGACCACAGTGCTCATCAGAGCCTGTGTCTCCATGATCAGTGTCCCTGTGGACCCAGACACCCTCCACGCCACACTAAGGTTCCTGTTTTACTTCTATATGGTTCTTGTTTACTTCTTGAATCTTTTTTTTGTTAGTAAAAGTGTCTGAGTTATGAAAAGCTCTAGACCGTTTAGCTGACAGTGGCTATCTTGTAGGAAGGTTGACTTGCAATGACTCTTATATGTTTGTTTTTGCCTGCCTAAACTCAGTTGGATACACTGACTGAGCCGCTGTGTCTGGATAAGGGCATCTGCTACATGACTAAAATGTACTTCTGAAATATTTTGTTAGTGTGACGAAAAGCCCTCTACAACTAAAGTTTGTTCTTCTCTTTCAGGCTATGCCTGCGCCTGACGAGGACCCACCATTACGCCATGATGTTTGCTGAGCTGAAGAGTACCAGGATGATCCTGGGGCTGACGCAGGGATCAGGGTTCAACGGCTTCACGCCCCTCGTCACCCTGCTGTTCAGACACATCATCGAGGACCCCGCCACGCTACGACACACCATGGAGAAGGTACAGGATATTAAACCTCACCCTCGCTGATACCTGCCCAGCATGCATCTCAACAGTCCTCTCCTAGAAATGGACAGGCGAAAGCTCCAACACATTGCACATCTATTATTTTGACTATTTCCTGTATTTTCTGAGCAGTGGAGCTAAAGGGAAATGGATTGGAACCCATGTTGGACTGTTGAGACACTCCTAGTCAGTGTTAAAATGTAGTGCAATATAGCCATTAGGGTTTTGCACTGAGTGACAATGACCCGTCTACCCTCTCTAGGTGGTACGGTCAGCAGTGACCAGCGGGGCGGGCAGCACCACGTCAGGAGTGGTATCAGGCTCCCTGGGCTCCAGAGAGATCAACTACATTCTGCGTGTTCTGGGCCCTGCCGCCTGCCGGAACCCGGACTGCTTTGCTGACACAGCCAACAGCTGCGTCCGCATCGCCCTGCCCGCACCTCGCGGAGCTGGTACGGGTACGTTAAAATACTCTGATCGGAAAAATTCATATTTTATACGAGTGGATAGTTGAATGGCCACGGGTCTATCTAGCTGGAAGGACCATGCAAAGCAGCGTGGTGTGGTGACAATCTTTATTAAACCACTTCTGTGTAGATCTTGGACATCGCGGACAGACCTGTGGCCATTCAACTATCCGCTTGCACATATAGCTCTCGGCTAGTTCCCTATTTTACAGTGTAACGTAACAATGTGACGTGGTTGCTCGAAGTGTTTCTCCCTTCCTTCCTCTGCTCAGCCTCAGATGATGAGTTTGAGAATCTGCGTATCAAGGGGCCCAACGCGGTGCAGCTGGTGAAGACCACCCCCCTCAAAATGTCTCCGCTGCCCCCCATCCCTGACACCATCAAAGAGGTCATCTATGACATGCTAAATGCCCTGGCCGCCTACCACGCCCCTGAAGAGGGTAAGACCCTCACACAAACACTCTTGAGTCATGGAGCCACATGATCTTAACAGAATATCTGTTAACGAAGCTCTGACATCAATGTTGCCTTGTAGCTACACCTGTGTGAAGTCTTACTTACTGTTCGAAATCTCCCCTGTAGCTGAGCGTCCAGAGGAGCGTGCGGTGGCGGTGCCCGGGGGGCAGGACCTGTGTCAGATCCTCCAGGATGTAGGCGATGACGTTTACCAGCAGTACAGACTCACCAGGCAGGGCAGTGACTTCGACTCGCAGTCCGCTTTCCATATCAACGTAAGTGTCATGTCTGGCTGGCTGTTTGTAAGAGTCGTTCTGGCCATGGTCCTGTTTCAGTAGGGCACACGGTAGCAAAAACGTTTTGCATCGGGAAAACAAAAGATATGGGTAGGTTTTCGGCCGCACCGTCTGACATCAGGACAGATTTTTCTCCGCACCCCGACCCACCTGCATAGAATTGTTTCCTGAGCTGATCTATGACCTGCCAAATATTTTTCTTAGACCTAATTGTTTTTGACTCCAGAGTAGTAGTTACACTATTATGCTATTCCCATCGTGAATACATTTTACTGCATGTCTTTAACATTCTGGATGAATGGAAACCTTGCCATGAATTAAGAATGATAGGCCTGTCTTATTTTCACAATATAATGCGGCACAATGACAACTCAAATCGCTTTGAAGAAGAACCTTCTAATTTGCCTTTCTTACCTAATGAAAGCCTATAGCCCACCTAACAATACAATACCATCAGTGGTGAGGCTGCATCTCCCCAGACTCACCATCCCCTTCTCTCCGCTGAGAAAAGGGGACACAGTCTTCAGTTAATAATGAAACTTAAGTCGTGCAGCATTATTTCTGCCTCATGCACCAATTCATGTTGTTACTCCTATGACCAGAGAAAGTTAAATATTCCTCAATATTAAAAAAGACAAGCCGCTAATAATAACAACGCAAGTTTATTGAAACACTGCTGTACTCATTGATTGCAGCTGCAATGCTGGTTGTAGTGTGACTGGAAGGATCGAACGTGCATTTCATGTCTTATAGAACTGTTGAACAAAGTGTTGACAGTGCTGAATAACAATGTAAACACAAACTTAGGCTACACATCAAAACAACAACAAATCTTTGCTGTATTCGTTGAGTCTAGTCATGGTTTTAAAAGTTTTGAAATCTCTCAATATAAACTTTGCTGTGTGTTCGAGGCTTGTTTTTAGTCTATGGTTCTGGGAAACTGTGCAGACACGGTGATCTGAGTTTTCTGATAGGCCAGCGGTAGGCCTATAGGTGCACTTGATTTGCTCTCTGGGCCTGCCGGGTAGGCGGAGTTCTGCCTTCAGACACATGAAATGGTTCAAAATGCGAAAACTTGGCCTTCCCAGCACTAAAGCTGCTGAATCAAGTGCATCTCCCGCCCCCAAAAATAGGAACGGAAGCCATTTTCGCGTGCGCTATGGAGTCGGAAAATTAACTTGGCAACGTATTGTCATGTGGTGGAAAATAACAACATAAACTCTGCACTCTGACAAATTAGGAGAAACACACAAATGGGTCTACTAATGGACAATTCCCTGCTCCACTCTCAACACAATTCTACACAACTAGCTCCTTGTTATATTCTTTTTGATTTAAAAAGTTTCTGACCCGCAATGTAATTGTTTTGAACTGCGAGAAATAATGTTTTCATTCCACCCGCCAGCTGATTGTTTTTTGGGGGGTAGGTTAATCCCGGGTGGGTGTCCGGTCCGATGCAGAACTCTTGTGTTCTTGTTGGACAAGTTCAGGTGAAACCTCTCCTTTTCAAAACGTTTATCTTGAACCGGAGTGCGAGTGTCTTGAATTAAAACATTGATATGTATGTTTTGAAAGCTGCTGTATCGGTCTAGATATATTGTGGGTCATATTTTCTCCCCCTCTCCTATCTCTCAGCCCCAGGTGTTTTCTGCAGATGGAGCGGTAGCTGACTCCTCTCAGTCTGGAACACCCCAGGGAGAAGGTGAGACCCTCCCTCCCTCCTCCTCACCTCCAGCCTCCACTGGTACTTTTACAATACACTTCTTTCCTTAGTTTGGTCAATTTGTGTGATGCTAATATACAAAATATTGTATTTAAACCAAATGAAGGAACAAAAATCGCGATTTGTCACGAGTGCCCCATCAGTGTAACATGCCTAGACACCTCTCTGCCCCTTCTCGATCCTAACTCTCTTCTCTCTCTTCCCCCCGTCCCTTTCCCTTCCCTCTCTCCCCACCTCAGCCTCTACTCCAGAGGAGAAGAAGGAGGTGGAGGGGGAGAAGGGAGCCAGCTCAGAGGAGGGTAAGGGGGCCAAGGCTAAGGCCTCCAAGCCCCTGATGCCCACCTCCACCATCCTGCGTCTCCTGGCAGAGCTGGTTAGGTCCTACGTGGGCATCGCCACCCTCATAGCATCCTACTGCTACACGGCCGGACAGTCTGAGCTCATCAAGGAGGTGGGTGGCTTCGCCTAGACTGGGCAAAACGTCCAGCTTTCACAATCTATGTAGAGTTTTACTACTGTAATACATTTGGCATAAATTGCCTCAAGGGCTCGAAGGATTTTAGGAGTTTAAACACGATGTTGACAAACTCCTGTTTTTCTCTTCCCCTCCCTGTATTGCCATAGCCACGACTCCAACCTCATTAGAGAAAATGTGGAATATATCTTGCGTTGTTTCTATTTGACCCGACTAGTCCTTTCTCTGTGTGCTGTATAGATGTATATGTATTTAATTTCTGTAGAGGTATGTACAATACATTGCGCCAGTCCTCTCCTCACCCAGGGGTCCATCTCTTCCTCTGCTACACGACTGTACTGCTCTATTTGTAATATGTTGAGTTTAAGACTTGTCGTCCTGACTCCCTTCTTGCTCTCTCTCTCTCTCTCCCCCTGCAGGACTGCAGTGTATTAGCCTTCGTGCTGGACCACCTGTTGCCCCACACCCAGAGCTCTGAGGACAAGGACACCCCGGCCCTGGCACGCCTCTTCCTGGCCAGCCTGGCAGCCGCTGGCACAGGCACCGATGCACAGGTGGCCCTGGTCAATGAGGTGAAGGCCGCACTCAGCCGGGCGCTGGCCATGGCAGAGGGCACGGAGAAACACGCCAGGTGAGGGAGTGGGCTGAGCAGGGCAGAGATTTCATAATTGTCTAAAAACAATTAAGCCGATGGTTTTTCCATGGGCTCATAAACTCTACAAAAAAAGAAACGTCCTCCCACGGTCAGCTGCGTTTTATTTTCTGCAAACTTAACATGTGTAAATATTTCTATGAACATAACATGACTCAACAACTGAGACATAAACTGATCAAGTGTCACAGACATGTGACTAACAGAAATGGAATAAGGTGTCCTTGAACAAAGGGGGGGGTCAAAATCAAAAGTAACAGTCAGAATGCAGCTGGTGGCCACACCAGATCAAGTACTGCAGTGCATCTCCTCCTCATGGACTGCACCAGATTTGCCAGTTCTTGTTGTGAGATGTTACCCAACTCTTCCACCAAGGCACCTACAAGTTCCCGGACATTTCTGGGGGGAATGGCCCTAGCCCTCACCCTCTGATCCAACAGGTTCCAGACATGCTCAATGGGGTTGAGATCCGGGCTCTTCGTTGGCCACGGCAGAACACTGACATTCCTGTCTTGCAGGAAATCACACACAGAACAAGCAGTATGGCTGGTGGCATTGTCATGCTGGAGGTTCATGTCAGGATGAGCCTGCAGGAAGGGTGCCACATGAGGGAGGAGGATGTCTTCCCTGTAAGGCACAGTGTTGAGATTGCCTGCAATGACAACAAGCTCTGTCCGATGATGCTGTGACACACCGCCCCAGGCTTTGACGGACCCTCCACCTCCAAATCGATCCCGCTCCAGAGTACAGGCCTCGGTGTAATGCTCATTCCTTCGAAGATAAATGCGAATCCGACCATCACTCCTGGTGAGACAAAACAGCGACTCGTCAGTGAAAAGCACTTTTTGCCAGTCTTGTCTGGTCCAGCGACAGTGGGTTTGTGCCCATAGGCGACGTTGTTGCCGGTGATGTCTGGTGAGGACCCGCCTTACAACAGGCCTACCAGCCCTCAGTCCAGCCTCTGTCCGCAATAAGCTGAGTGTCTGAGCACTGATGGAGGGATTGTGCGTTCCTGGTGTAACTCGGTCAGTTGTTGCCATCCTGTACCTGTGTGATGTTCGGATGTACCGATCCTGTGCAGGTGTTGTTACACGTGGTCTGCCACTGCGAGGACAATCATCTGTCCTCCCTGTCTCCATGTAGTGCTGTCTTACTGACAGTACTGACATTGCAATTTATTGCCCTGGCCACATATGCAGTCCTCATCCCTCCTTGCAGCATGCCTATGTAACGGATGTGAAATGGCTAGCTAGTTAGCGGGTACGCGCTAGTAGCATTTCAATCAGTTACGTCACTTGCTCTGAGACTTAAGTAGTGTTGCCCCTTGCTTTGCAAGAGCCGTGGCCTTTGTGGAGCGATGGGTAACGATGCTTCGTGGGCGACCGTTGTTGATGTGTGCAGAGGGTCCCTGGTTCGCGCCCGTGTCGGGGCGAGGGGGCGACGTAAAGTTATACTGTTACACCTAAGGCACGTTCACGCAGATGAGCAGGGACCCTGGGCATCTTTCTTTTCGTGTTTTTCCAGAGTCAGTAGAAAGGCCTCTTTAGTGTCCTAAGTTTTCATAACTGTGACCTTAATTGCCTACTGTCTGTAAGCTGTTAGTGTCTTAACGACCGTGCCACAGGTGCATGTTCATTAATTGTTTACGGTTCATTGAACAAGCATGGGAAACAGTGTTTAAACCCTTTACAATGAAGATCTGTGAAGTTATTTGGATATTTGCGAATTTTCCTTAAAAGACCGTTTCTTTTTTTGCTGAGTTTATAATTTACCATCCTTTATTTGTCATTTTGATGTGTGTCAAGTTGAAATTGGTAATGTATTTGACTAATGGACGGATTCATAGTGCATTCGTTATGCATTTTATCTGTCCCTGTGTGCCTAGGCTTCACTGAAAACTCCCCATTTTTCTCTCTCCCCCCCCAGGCTCCAGGCGGTGATGTGCATCATCAGCACCATCATGGAGTCGTGTCCGTCCACCTCTAGCTTCTACAGCACGTCAGCAGCCAAGACGCAGCACAACGGCATGAACAACATCATACGCCTCTTCCTCAAGAAAGGACTGGTCAACGACCTGGCTAGAGTACCGCACAGCCTCGACCTGTCCAGGTACAGACACACACCACTGATCCTCTCAAACCCCTTACTCACCCTCTTAGGAGTCACATTGCTTACTACTTTATAGTAAGGCATCAGGGAAATCTCCCCTGTGAGTGTTTCTTCCAAACAGTATGCAAAACAGCACGTTGACTGGTAGCTTGTCTTGCACGGTGCCAAAGCTGCCCCCCCCCCCCCCCAATTGATTATTGTGACGTCGCATTGCTTAAATTTTACTTAAACTGTCTAGTGGTCAAATCGCTGAATGTCTCCTCATCTCTTCCTTCCATTGAGGATGTTTTTCTCGGCCTTCCGGGTGGCGCAGTGGTCTAAGGCTGTGCCACCAGAGATTCTGGGTTCGAGCCCAGGCTGTCGTAGCCGGCCGCGCCTGGGAGGCCCATGGGGCGGCGCACAATTGGCCCAGCGTCGTCCGGGTTAAAGAGGGTTTGGCCGGCAGGGATATCCTTGTCTCATCGCGCACTAGCGACTCCTGTGGTGGGCCAGGCGCAGTGCACACTGACTTGGTCGCTAGGTGTACGGTGTTTCCTTCGACACATTGGTGCGGCTGGCTTCCGGGTTGGATGTGCATTGTGTCAAGAAGCAGTGCGGCTTGCTTGGGTTGTGTTTCGGAGGACGCATGGCTCTCGACCTTCGCCTCTCCCGAGTCCGTTAAGTTCATGTTTTAAGTATCCCTAAGGAACACCTTGCTGACTGTCTGAATAAAAAGGAGCATACGGTCTTGTGCTCCTACAGGCTCTCAGTAATGGAAAGTGGCAGCTTGAGTAATACAAATGAAAACTGTCACACAACACATTTGTAATGGGGATCTTGAACAATACTTGGACATTTTATTATGTTGGTGTTTTATTTGTCTTTAAAGAAAAGGGGGAGATTGTTAAGATCGTGTTTTAAGTATCCCTATACTTCTGTTATTATGGGGCTAATACTCAGTCAAGAGTGCGCCTGCGCAGGGAGTCTGCTCGTTGATGGACCTAGCCTTGAGTGTAATGGCTACCTTGTAGTGTGTTCATATAGTATAGTAAACGTTGTTAAACTGGAACCTTGTCGTTGTGTCATTTCGAGTTAACATCCGTGTGGGAGTTGCAGCGATGAGACAAGACTGTAACTACTACCAATTGGATACCACGAAATTGGGGAGAAAAAAGGGGTAAAATTAATAAATAAAATGAGAATGGTTTTTCTCACCATTGACTTGTTATCTCAGTCCCAACATGGCAAACACAGTGAATGCAGCTCTGAAGCCCTTAGAGACTCTGTCCCGCATCGTCAACCAGCCCAGCAGCCTGTTTGGAGGGAAGGGGGGATCCAGCAAGAACAAGGCTGAGCACGACACTGTGGGAGCCGCCAGGGACTCCAATAGCAACACACAAGGTACCACAGGTGATGCGTGCGCACACGTTTGCACTCATAAACACATACACATGTAGTAACAAATATGTACACACTACACACAGACACCCACATGTTCCCCAGTACCACAGGGAAATAGGAAACTCACATTTGCACTGTTCTTGGCTTACTGTTCATCTCACTGAATCCATTTTCTTTGCAGGTGACTCTGGTGAAGCTGAGGGGACTCTGGTGGAGGGCAGTCACAGGGTCCAGGGGACAGACAGTGACCTGATGGACGGAGAGACGGAGGGAGACACAGCGGTCATCGCTGGACAGCCGGAGGTGCTCAGCACAACGGCCATGCAGGTGGAGAACGAGCTGGTGGATCTGATAGACGAACTGTTGGAGAGAGACGCTGGCGCCGTCAATAGCTCCATTATCGGTAAGCAGGGAGTCTGGAATCCAGGAGTCTGTTGAAAAGGGTGAAACGTTACAAACCATTCAATTAGAAAAGCATTTTCTAGAACATAATTGGGGTCTCATTTCACCTCTCTTTAAATCTGCAACATTCTAAATGGAAATGTCTTTCCAGATTTCTATTAAATATGACCGATTATTCATTTATTTATTTTTTGTGAATGCGTATAGACCACTGACCGGCCAGCTCATCATCCTCAGGAGGATGATCTCATCATCTAGGGGGAAATGGCAATCATTTGAGAGAATGGGTTGAGTTGGGTTTTGTTAGGGTCTTTTTCTCGGATTTACGCTTTGGCCACATGAGTATAGGAGTCAATAACAATTTTTGGGTACGAGTTAACAGAATATAAACTTTGAAAACAAATGTTACTTTAATGTTTCACCTGTCTGAATACACCACTGGACTCATCAGTGAAATGGCATGGTGTAGAAGAACGAGGCGGTCACATTCAAAACATAGTCTTGTTTCTGATTGGTTGTTTGCTCTGTAACTCAGTGGGACGTGGCAGTGGTGAGGATGAATCACAAGAGGACGTGTTGATGGATGAAGCACCCTCCAATATCAGTCAGGCTTCTACTCTACAGGCCAACCGAGAAGGTAAGTGCTGGTTTTGATATTTTATTTTCACATTATCCTCTCCAACATGGTTCTGACAATTATGGTGTAGCGTAACCAGGCCAGCACAGTACAGCTTGGTGTGGCTCTGTCGTAAAAAATACATGAAATATCTATTTAATTCATTTTATTTAGTTAAATGGGGTTATTAGGGTGAAAAGGGTTCAAGTGTGTTGGGTGGTTTGGTCTCACTCACTGTCCTCTCTCCTTCTTCTCCTACCGTAGACTCTATGAACATCCTGGAGCCTGAGGATGAGGAGCACACGCAGGAGGAGGACTCCAGTGGCAGCAACGATGAAGAAGACAGCCAGGATGAAGAGGAGGAGGAAGAAGAGGAAGAGGAGGAGGATCAGGTGAGGAAGAGTTTGAAGACTCTGGAAGGAGTGTTTCTTTGTGTTCAGTTACCTTGTCTGAGTCGTGAGGATTTGCATCGGCTCCGGCTTAGCGGGCTATTATACAGGACCCCTGTTATCGAACCGGCTTGGTGACATTCGATTGGTATCCATTTACTTACTTCAGAATGAGTTTTGTAATGGAAAAAATTAATTGTAAAGAAAGAAAAAATTGTCTAAATATGCCATGTTCTGTTTCTCAGGATGATGAAGAAGGAGATGAGGATGATGACGATGAAGGTTCGGAGATGGAGCTGGATGAAGATTTCCCAGACATCAACGCTGCGCCACACATCCGCTTCGAGAGGTTTGACCGCGACGATGACCTCATCATAGAGTTTGACAACATGTTCTCCACCACCGGTGAGTCATATTGGTGTTTTTATTCCTCTTTGTTTTTCATAGTCTTTGTTTTGAATGTATGGATAGATTTAGAAGGCAGCTTCTATGTTATTGAGCTGGGCCCATATATTTATAAAGCGTCTCAAGGGTAGGAGTGCTGATTTAGGATCAGTTCCCCCTGTCCATATATTCATAATCTAAAAGACCGAACTGATCCCGGATTGGCATCCCTACTCTTAGACGCTTTATGAATACGGGCCCTGATTTCTCAAAGTAGTTTGTCTCTTTTTTTAAATCCTAATGAACAACTAACACTAAAGACATAGACTTACGAATAGCTACGTAGCAATAGCCAATATTATAATAGCCATATAGCAGTATGTAGAATGACGGGGTTGTGTCACTACGTGTCCCCCTAATGTCTGCAACTGTTCTCTCTGTTTATCGTGTTCCCATCAGCTGACATCCCTCCCTCCCCAGGCAACATCCCCAGCTCTCACCCCCTGATGGTGCGTCACGCCGACCACGGCTCCTTAACGCTGGGCGGAGCTGGCACCAACAACCGCCTGGCGCAGGGTATGGGTCGTAGCCAGAGAACGCTACGCCAGCTCACCGCCAACACGGGCCACACGATACACGTCCACTACCCCGGGAACAGACAGCCCAACCCCCCACTCATCCTGCAGAGGTGAGACGGAGATGCTACAATGAATGAATGGGACTTTTCCTAGGTCATGGGTCAGGTTCTGTCAAACATTTTAAGCAGCTTTTGATTTGGTACGTACAAAGGAACCAACGTACAAAGGAACCAATGGAATAGTCCGCCAAATGCTAAATCAATCGCACCTCAAAAACAAAGTATTGAGTATAGTTGCTGTACTCGTGTATCCATTTCTAAGGTCATAGGTTCTGAAAGTGTTTGTTCATGTCGGCGCGTTAGAGAATATGATTCAGTGTGTGAATGTTTATGTATCAGTGTTGTAAGACGATCAACTGCTGTATATTAAATGTGTATGTGCCTTCTCTCTCCTCCCCTCCAGACTGCTAGGTCCCAGTGCTGCAGCAGACATCCTGCAGCTGTCCAGCTCTCTGCCCCTTCAGTCCCGCGGCCGCGCACGTCTCCTGGTGGGTAACGAGGACGTGCACATCATCGCCCGCTCCGACGACGAGCTGCTCGACGACTTCTTCCACGAGCAGAGCAGCACCGGAGGACAAGCAGGTATGACACTCGCTGTCCACCAGTCCAGTCTACTATATGGGCCGCTTTACCAGACCCAAGTTAGCTCTAGTTCTGGACTTAGAAATACATGTCATTGGAGAAGGAGTCCAGAACTAGGCTGAATCTATTGGAAACTGTCCCTAGGTGCTTAGTCTGTGCTGGGAGCCCAAGCTTTGATTGGATTATGTTGAATTCATCTCAAATATATATCTTTCCAGGCACTCTGTCCAGTATCCCCACTGCCTTAACCCGATGGACTGATGAGTGTAAAGTACTGGACGCTGAGAGCATGCACGACTGTGTAGCAGGTACAACAGTCTTCTACTAGTCTGCTGTTGGACTACTGAGAGAATATGATTTTCTGTGATTCTCACATTGTTGCTGATTCATACATTTACTCATGAAGACTTATAGATGTACGCACACACACTGTACACCCCAGCCCATCCCTCTAACCCTATCTCTCTCCTTCCCAGTGGTGAAGGTTCCTATCCTGCAACACTTGGAGACCCTGAGAGACGAGGAGCTGGAGGAGAGGAGGGAGAAGAAAAGACGCCAGCTGGCGGAGGAGGAGGAGGCTAAGCAGAACGACAGGAGGACAGGAGGAGAGGAGGCCAGGGAGCAGAGTCTACAGGGCTCGGGACTGGGGACGGTCAACGGTGCGGCTGGAGAGACCACTGCTGGTACTGGCACCTTGTTTTTAAATGAGAACACTATACTAAGTATAATTTTTTTATAAGAGCGCAAGTGCTTTTACCGGATTGAGGCTAACTTTGAACCCTTGTGCAAAAGTGAATCCTTTCTTTCCAGATAACTTTCTGTTCACATTTTCTGTCTTTTTTCTGTGCATGTTTGAATGGACTCTGGCCCAGTAAGTGTCCTCTGTCTGGACCCTCTTGAAGCCAGCAGACAGACGGACAGACACAGAGTAGCGTGCTGTGGGGTGAGGTAGTAGTTTGTATAGTTTTAGGATCACACCAGATCTGGGAGATAACTATACAGTCTACTGTCTTTCCCACGGCAACGCCAAGACGACCCAGAGGATCCTATTACCATGGAAACCACGGCACTGACATCTTGGCTTGGACGTTTACTCTGCAACTAATAGTTGGGGGGGGGGAATGTTACTGATACTGTAGTTACATTTACATTTTAGTAATTTAGCAGATGCTCTTATCCAGAGCTACTTACAGTTGTGAGTGCATACATTTTCATACTGGTCCCCCCGTAGGAATCTGGCGTTGCAAGTGCCTTACTCTACCAAGTGAGCTACACGGTGATGTTGCTATGTAACCTAATGTGCTTGTGTGTGCTTCTGTGCGTATGTTATACGGATGTGGAACCCATACCCTTCTGTGGCTGTGCTGTGGTGAGGTAGTAAGTTGTGTTGTTGTTGGGGATCAGGATAGTGCGCCCCGTACGGGAGATAACTATACAACTTACTGCCTTCCTCAGTGCTGCCCAACTCACAGCAATCTCACTCAGGACAAAATAAGCTTTAGCTCATTGATATCATTGTACCCCTCTAACTCGGTGCTCCCCAAACCTCTCCTTGGTTCCCCCAGCCAGTTTCCCATATTTAATCTATTCTAATACTAGCACACTTGTAGGACCTGTCTCTGTACTTTATATGTAACTGAAGTGGTGAACCTATAGCTCACTATTCAGTTTGACTCATCCCTCCTGTTCTGTGTGTTGTTCCATCAGAAGGTCAAGTGAACCTAGGACTCCCGAACTTGCTAACTATTCTCTGTTCTGTGTCTCCCCTGGCTCAGAAGGTGAGGCCCAGGGCAGTGGTGTGTCGTGTCTGGACCCCCCTCGGGTCTCGGATGGTTTCCTCACCGCTCCCCCCTCAGGAGAGGTCACCCCCACAACCCCCGCCCCCCACGAACAGGCCCTGGTTTCCCTGGAGACTGCCATCAGCCAGCAGGTCCACCAGCCAATCGCAGACCTTCTCCTGGCCAATTCGCTGGCTGTCCTGGCAGGGGCCGGTCTTCCTGCCCTTGCAGCGGCATCCGATAGGCCGACCTGCGAAGTGGAGGCGTCACAGATGGAAATGTCCCCGGTGCCCACTATTGGTGAGAGAGGAGGAGCGATGGATGGAGGCGGGGAAGGTAGACTAGGCAGGGAAGGTAGACTAACTTTGAAACTGTAAGAAGTGTGTTCGTTTTAGCTTTCCCAGCGCACCGGTTGGTGGAGTTTGCACATTTGAGACCATTCCGTTGGTCTCATCCACCCAGGGCACCAGGGTAGCTAAACGAATGCACCCTCTTTCACAGAGTGACTGATGAGCAGTAAGGGCACACATCTGTATCTGCAGTGATGATGTTGACTAAGCGGTCTCCTTTTGAATATAGCCATCATGGCTAGCGTGACCGTATTACCACCATGACGGCAGTCAAGTTCCAAGTGACCAGTTAGTCACAGTAATTAGGCTTCTCCAAGCTCTGATGCTGCTGATGGTCATTATTAGGATACCAAACTTGCTAACTTCCTGGTACTAAGCACTCTATTGTCCCTCTAATCACTCTGACATGAATGCAAATGAAATGGAAAATCTAATCAAACACTTCATTAGAGCTCACAAGCTCATGTTGTGCAACATTTCTATAGGCTATGCAATTGTGTGAGAAAAAGGAATGATGGCCTCTATTAAAAAGAGGGGGCTCCCATCAGCTTTCCATAGGCTAGGCCTACTATATCTATTTCACAACTTTCCTAATATTAAGCACATTGCTTCTCTTTACAACAGGAGTATAGTCTACCTGGCTGGCATGAAAATTAACCACGGGTAAAGCGTCCTCCATCCCTTTAAGTGCATGTATTTTTTCCCTCTGCCAGTTTCAAGACAGGTGCTTAATATAATGGTCCATTCAAATTTCACACTTATACTAAATAATATATGTAAAGACAAGGTTAATCAAGGATAGTCTGATGAAGAATAGTCTGACAATATTAGCGTATAACTTTTTGGAATGTCTATTTCTCATAGAATAGGTAAACTTTTGTACGATGGGGGATAGTAGATTGACATAGGCTAGTGCTTTTGCTGTTTGTTAGGTGTATTCATCTTGTTGGCTGACGAAAAGTAAATGTGGACAGTTCTTTCAATATCTTCAATATGCACCTCGGAATTTGATAAGGACACACGCAGTTGCGTCCACGATGTGTCTGTCTTCACTTGTAGCCTGTGAGAAAGACCGGATCATGTGACGGGCATTGGCTAATGATAATTGGGTCATGTGAGTGAGCAGTCCTTCAGGGCACGCAGCCGGGAGAAGGGAATTATAATTATTATATTCAGCACAAGGGACCAATGGCCACTGGCCGCAAAAGGCATGGATTTTTTTTAGGGGGCATTACGGCCGCACAAAGGGGAAGCCGCCGGGAAGTTTGAGGCATTTTCTCAAGTGCTTGTCAAATTGTGAAGGAGACTGGTTAAGTGTGTGCAGCCTAAGCAAAAAACTAAGCAGAGCTCATGCCTTTCATTTCTTTAAAAAAATAATCATTAGTCGGATCATGAAGCCTTAGAATGGATTAAAAATCAAAACATATAACCCAACGTTTGTATCACAACCAAAGTTGCATAATTAACTCTAAATTAAGCATATAGGAGATGCTGTTTCTTTGTTAACAGCTCAACACAGAATAGCTGCATGTGCAACACTCCCACATCGTTTGGAGAAAATATACTTTCTATTTTATTCAGTTGTATTCTTCATACTATAAAATAAAGCCACAGAATTCGAAGCAAATCTTGTCTGCTAAATGAACTAGTGTAACCCACAGCCATTTGGCATAGCCAGATCAGGGCCTAACATAAGGACAACTCAGCGTATGCTATTCTGTTCTTCTGAAATGGACTACATTTTCTTCATATCATTCTTCTTTAGACCCGTCTAAAATACATAATGGATTTATTGTGAAGGTGTAGGCTATATTACATGGATTTATTAGACTTTATAAAATGTAGATGTTCCAAAGGTCTGCATTTGTGACTTGTAGGCTGTGTGTGGAAGCCAGGAGATGTTAAATGGGTTTGTTAATTAACGGTCAATTACTGTGCGACGGGCAGTTATTTGCTTGACAATCACCGGCTGACAAAATGTCATGAATGCCACAGCCCTAATCATGGCTAACGACACATTGCTTCAAAGTGTCGTGCAGATTTTGCAACGGAGCATATGTGTTCATGCAACCACGTTGTTGCCGTCAGACTATGCATAGTTGTTTAGTATATTAACTGACCATTTTTCTTCTCTCTCCTCCCCTCTTCTCCCATATTTTCCTCCCCACTCCTTTCACTCATTCTTCTCCTCTCCCCGATCTCCACCCAGCCTCCCTGAGTCCAGACATCGTGGAGACCGCTGAGCCTGCAGCGGTGGGCGTGTCACTACTGGAAGGGTCTCCCATGGATACCAGTAGCCCCGCATCTGCCACGCAGGAAGAGCCCGTCCCCAACCCCACCCAGGCTGTCCATCTGCCACAGGAGCTGTCAGGGAGTGGAGATGGCGGACTGACGGCCAGGCAGACAGACGGGGAGTCAGGGTGAGGGTCTTGGCGGGCAATACTAACGATACGTTCCATATTCAAACCCTAGCCCCTACCCCATAGGCACTTCTCTAGATCTAAAATATTTGGATAGGTGTATATCAAACATGAACAAAATTATACCTAACCTATCAGAGGTCAAGATGGAGCAACTACTGTAACATATTACTTATACCAATGTGATCTGTTCAGATCTAATGTGATCTAGGCAGGGACTCTGAGGGGAAGATGAGCTCTCTCTGTCTCCCTCGCTCATGCTTTGCCCCTCTGTAGCTCCACCTCTGTCTCCTCCCCTGGAGAGACCATGCCCCGGAGTGACAGCGCAGACAGCCAATCCCAGGCCATCCAGGAAGAGCTCTTCCCATCCACCAGCAATGAGGATGAGGACCCACTGGCAGGTAAGAAGAATCTCATTGGCTGGATTCTCTGGCCCCTCTACCTCAGTGGTGGGCATTCCTCCTGGAGAAAGCACATGTTTTCCAACCCGATGCTCACACATGGTTCTTCTAATCACCTGTTGCTCATCAAGACCTTAATTGGACCTTGATTGTTAGAGCAAAAGCATGCATACGTTGTAGCTCTCCAGAAGGAGGGTTGGCCACCCTTGTGTTACGTCATGCACAGTAGAGCCCTACACTAACCCCCCCCCCCTCCAGGCATCAGTCTACCAGAGGGTGTAGACCCATCCTTCCTGGCAGCTCTTCCAGAGGACATCCGTCGTGAGGTGCTCCAGAACCAGCTGGGTATCCGACCCCCAGCACGCCCCCCTGCCGCGGCCACCCTCCCCTCCACCACTGCCCCCGTACTGGGAGGAGGACCAGGGGTCACAGAGGTCAGCCCTGAGTTCCTGGCTGCCCTGCCACCCGCCATACAGGAGGAGGTGAGGAATGAAAATACATCACCCTAATAATCATCCTGTTATGTATTATGACTTGTCTTGTAAATTATCTATGTGGGGCTTAAAATTGAGCTTAAATACACTCCATGGTCATACGTATGTGGACACCCTTCAAATTTGTGGATTCGTCTATTTCAGCCACATCCATTGCTGACAGGTGTATAGAGTTGAGCACACAGCCATGGAATCTCCATAGACAAACATTGGCAGTAGAATGGCTCGTACTAAAGAGCTCAGTGACTTTCAACGTGGCACCGTCATAGGATGCCACCTTTCCAACAAGTCAGTTTGTCAAATGTCTGCCCTGCTAGAGCTGCCCCGGTCAACTGTAAGTGCTGTTATTGTGAAGTGGAAACAACGGCTCAGCTCTGAAGTGGTAGGCTCCACAAGCTCACAGAATGGGACCGCCGAGTGCTGAAGCGCGTAGCGGGTAAAAATCGTCTGTCCTCAGTTGCAACACTCTCTACCGAGTTCAAAACTGCCTCTGGAAGCAACGTCAGCACAATAACTGTTCGTCGGGAGCACACAAGCCTAAGATCACCATGCTCAATGCCAAGCTTCGGCTGGAGTGGTGTAAAGCTCACCGCCATTGAACTCTGGAGCAGTGGAAGCACGTTCTCTGGAGTGATGAGTCACGCTTCACCATCTGGCAGTCCGACGGACTAATCTGGGTTTGGGTATGACAGGAGACCCACTACCTGCTCCAATGCATAGTGCCAACTGTAAAGTTTGGTGGAGGAGGAATAATGGTCTGGGGCTGTTTTTCATGGTTTGGGCTAGGGCCCTTAGTTCCAGTGAAGGGAAATCTTAATGCTACAGCATATGACATTCTAGATGATTCTGTGCTTCTAACTTTGTGGCAACCGTTTGGGAGAATGCCCTTTCCTGTTTAAGCATGACAATGCCCCCGTGCACAAAGCAAGGTCCATACAGAAATAGTTTGTCGAGATCGGTGTAAAAGAACTTGCCTGGCCTGCACAGAGCCCTACCCTCAACCACATCGTAGACCTTTGGGATGAATTAGAACGCCGACCGCGAGCCAGGCCTCATCTCCCAACATCAGTGCCTGACCTCACTAATGCTCTTGTGGCTGAATGGAAGCAAGTCCCCGCAACAATGTTCCAACATCTAGTGGAAAGCCTTCCCAGAAGAGTGGAGGCTGTTATAGCAGCAAAAGGGGGGACGAACACCGTAATAATGGCCATGGTTTTGGAATGAGATGTCCACATACTTTTAGCCATGTAGTGTACATGTTTATGAGTAGTGTAGCGAGGGGAAGATTTAGTGATCTTGGTCTAACGCCTAACATTTCCATTATACTCAAGCTGTTGAAGCCTCTGTGTGGCCTTAGGAAGACTTAATGAATGCTTTAAAGACTTAATACGTTTTTTCAAAATTGGGATCATTAGTTAAAGTCTCTCCTCTCCCCAGGTCCTGGCCCAACAACGTGCTGAACAGCAGCGTAGAGAGCTGTCCCAGCAGCCCACGCAGGGCGACATTCCCCTGGACCCCGTCACCTTCATCCAGACCCTCCCATCGGAGCTGCGGCGCTCCGTCCTAGAAGACATGGAGGACAGCGTGCTGGCCGTCATGCCCCCGGACATCGCCGCCGAGGCAGCCGCGCTGCGCCGGGAGCAGGAGGTGAGTGTAAGATTCAAACGTTTTACTACACACTAGCACCAAGTAACAAAAGTGAACTTGCATAGAATAACTTCAAAAAATAAAATTACAAAAATTATAAAGTTCTGTTCCGGCTACATAATATACTGGGATATTCATGATTGCATGTTTTGTAAATTTGACATCCCCAGGCTCGTCAGAGACAGCTGATGCACGAGAGGCTGTTCGGCCATAGTTCCAGCTCGGCCCTGTCGGCCATCTTGAGGTCGCCTGCCTTTACCAGCCGCCTGGGGGGCAACCGAGGGGTACAGTACACCCGCCTTGCCGTGCAGAGAGGCGGGACCTTCCAAATGGGAGGGGCCAACCAGAGCAGGTGAGAGGGCGAGGAATGGTCTGAGGATAAAGTCTGTGAGAGATGAGTCTGTTTAAAGTGTGTGTGTATGACCTCTTATGACTAACCTGTCCTCTCCCCAGACCGTCCAGTTCCAGTGTGGACTCTCTGCTGCGTCTGCGCGGTCGTCTGCTCCTGGACCACGAGGCATTGTCCTGTCTCCTGGTCCTCCTCTTTGTAGACGAACCCAAACTCAACACCAGCCGTCTGCACCGCGTGCTCCGCAACCTGTGCTACCACTCCCAGACGCGTGGCTGGGTCATCCGCAGTCTGCTCTCCATCCTGCAGCGCAGCAGCGAGAGTGAGGTTTGTGTCGAGACCACCCGCCTGGAAGACGCCAGAGGCAAGAGGACTGCTGCCGGTCAGGGAGGTTACGGCGGGAGTAAAGGATCTACGACTGCAGCAACCGCTTCCGCCTCCCTCTCTTCCTCCTCCTCTTCCTCCTCTCTGGAGCTTCTCAACCGGGTGGAGTCTCGTAGCTCCTCCCAGCTCTCTTGGCTGTCCGTTTCCATGGACGCGGCGCTAGGATGCCGTACAAACATTTTCCAGATCCAGCGAGCGTCGGGACGGAAGCATGCCGACCGGCACTCTGCGGGGGGGACGTCAGGAGGGTCCGGGGGGACCCTGGGAGGAGGGGTACAGGGGGGTGCGGCGGGGATGACTTGTGCAGGTGGAGGAGGGTCGACCGTACACATCCACCCCCAGGCCGCCCCTGTGGTCTGTCGACACGTACTGGATACTCTTATCCAACTGGCCAAGGTAGGAGACTGTTTTGTACTCTGGATGGGTGGTGGACACGTTACTGCTCACGTCTGTCATTCATCTTGGGGGTCCAAAAACTTTGTGCTGATTTATGAATGGTGTGTTTGATGGATAACTGCCAGTTGACCAGAGCTTTTGTTTGAAAATGTCAGGAAAATTGTGAGTTGGCAATGTAATGTGTGTGTCTCTTAGTTAGTCCAGGTCATTAATCTAATGTGTTGCTATCTTATCTCCAGGTGTTCCCCAGTCACTTCACCCAGCAGCGCTGTAAGGACATGCTCTCCTCCTCCACATCTGAACTAGACTCCCGTCTGTGTGCTGCTGCCTCTATCGTCACCGGAACAGCAGGAGGAGGCTCTAGATCCACCCAGACCTCTTCCAACACCCCCTCCTCAGCCCAGAACTCCCTGGGCGGGGGCGCCTGTGGCGCGGCCATCACCCCCCAGTCCCTTGGCATCTCTACCGACTTCTGGGACCTGCTGGTGAAACTGGACAACATGAACGTGTCGAGGAAAGGCAAGGCCTCCATGAAGACTCTTCCCCTGGGGGCGGGAGGGGAGGCAGACGGGGCTCAGTTCAGCCTGGAGGCTTCTCCGCTGGGCCAGCTGATGAATATGCTGTCCCACCCAGTGATACGACGCTCCTCCCTGCTAACCGAGAAGCTCCTGCGTCTCCTCTCCCTCATCTCCATCGCCCTGCCCGATAATAAGGCTACGGAAGTCCCTGCCGGACACCCGACACCGCAGACCGCCGGTGCAGCCGTCGCTCCTCCAGGCTCTGTCTCCGCCTCTGCTCAGGGGACCACTGTAGGGGTGGTCTCAGGTGTCGGGGTGGTGTCGGGGGCCTCGGTAGTGGCTGCAGCGCAGGGCTCGTCCTCAGGGACAGGCCAGACCTCTACAGCTATAGTGTCTATACCCACAACTACTGGAGCCAGCGCCACAGGTGAGAACAACTAGCATCTTCACAAGCAATACACTGACATCACTTTCTATTTGAGTGGGTTGAGAAAACATCAACTGTATTGTCCCAGATGGGAATTTAGTCTTACAAGCGCTGCTGCTTACACATAGTACACAGCACATAATACCCACGGAGCAATACTAAGGGCTGTGGTAATGTTTATCTACGTGCGCCCTACAAGGTAACGCACCATAGTGGAAGAGAATATTGATGCTTGTGTTTTGTCCCGACAGGGAAGCATAGAGCGACCGTGCTCTGTGTTGAAAGTGACACCAAGCTGGCCTCCACTGGACTCACTGAGAAACAACTACAGCTCTCTGTCGAGGTACTGAATGACCACTAAAACTAACACTGGATCCCTAACTGGGAAAGCTAATCGCTCTCTACGTGTCTAGATGCATCTGTTGGTGTAAGAGTTAAGTCACTTTCAGTTGCCCGGGCACAAAGGTCAATTCATTGCTGTGTCTGAAATGGCACTGTGTTCCCCCTACAGTGCACTCCTTTTGACCAGAGCCTAGGAAGTTCCTCCCGGTTTCAGTCAGTTTTCTTCTGTTTGGAACCTAATGAATAACACTCTTCCCCTTCCCTTTCTCAGGTGCTGACCAGTCACTCGTGTTCAGAGGAGGGTCTGGAGGATGCAGCCAACATCCTGCTCCAGCTGTCCAGAGGAGATGGAACCACCAGAGACACTGTGCTCCGTCTGCTGTTGAGTGGGGCTAGACACCTGGGATACACACTCTGCAAACAGATTGGTACACACACTTAACACACCGTGCTGTCTACTAGCCTCATGGGCTAGACACCTGGGAGACACACTCTGCAAACAGATTGGTACACACACTTAACACACCGTGCTGTCTACTAGCCTCATGGGCTAGACACCTGGGATACACACTCTGCAAACAGATTGGTACACACACACACACACACACACACACACACACACACATCGTGCTGTCTACTAGCCTCATGGGCTAGACACCTGGGAGACACACTCTGCAAACAGATTGGTACAAACACACACACACACACACACACACACCGTGCTGTCTACTAGCCTCATGGGCTAGACACCTGGGAGACACACTGCAAACAGATTGGTACAAACACACACACACACACACACACACACACACACCGTGCTGTCTACTAGCCTCATGGGCTAGACACCTGGGATACACACTCTGCAAACAGATTGGTACACACACAACACACCGTGCTGTCTACTAGCCTCATGGGCTAGACACCTGGGATACACACTCTGCAAACAGATTGGTACAAACACACACACACACATCGTGCTGTCTACTAGCCTCATGGGCTAGACACCTGGGATACACACTCTGCAAACAGATTGGTACAAACACACACACACACCGTGCTGTCTACTAGCCTCATGGGCTAGACACCTGGGATACACACTGCAAACAGATGCGTCAGTGGACTACACAATACACGTTCAAGGTGTTTTTATTCAAAGCCTGAGATAGCTGACACTACCAATGGGTGCGTTTGTTTCATTGTCACTTTAAGATTTTACTTAAATGCCCAGTAGAGTAAAAAAATCCATTTTTATATCATGTTGTGTAACAGCTGAGGAAACTAACACTGTAAAAGTGTGAACAAATTTGATTAGTGTTATGCCTATGCAGCATTAACCAATTAAAAACAGTTCTGTGGCAAGGACGTTTGTGCAGTAGGCTATTGGCACAATACATTAATATACATATATATTGGCTATGCTTGAGTTTCCCTGCCAACGTTGTTCTTCTCAGACCATTTTGAAATTATATTTCAAAATTGTAGGTATAAGCCCACTGGTAATAGATCATTTGTTGTATTACTTGTGAGGCACAGCTGAGTGAGCATAATGAGCTTTTTGGGGGGGGCACGGGGAAATGGTTCAAAATTGGAATACTTTGCCTTCCCGGCGCTGCTGAATTAGGTGCACTTACAGCACGAAACAAATAAAAAGAAAATTGGAACGCAAGGCTTTGTCGTCGACCGATTGTTGACCACTGGTGGTCTTCCCCTCTCTCCTCTAGGCACATTATTGGCTGAGCTGCGTGAGTACAACCTGGAGCAGCAGAGGAGAGCCCGGGCCGACGCCCAGTCACCTGACGCACCGGTCGAGGACACCTCCCTCTCTGCCAGGCTGAAGGCCGGCAAGCTCTCTAGCAGGTAAAGAGAGAAGTTCTGGGATAGCTAGGGGTCAGGGGTTAGGGGTAAGCTCTCTAGCAGGTGAAGAGAGAAGTTCTGGGATAGCTAGGGGTCAGGGGTTAGGGATAAGCTCTCTAGCAGATGAAGAGAGAAGTTCTGGGAAAGCTAGGGGTCAGGGGTTAGGGGAAAGCTCTCTAGCAGGTGAAGAGAGAAGTTCTGGGATAGCTAGGGGTCAGGGGAAAGCTCTCTAGCAGGTGAAGAGAGAGGGGGTCAAGAGAGACAGACGGGTGTCTGGGGAGGAAAATAGTACCGGCTATTATTCTGGACCCAGATTAAGCCCCTTCCTAGTAGGGCCGGGGTGATACCAGTATCGTGTAAAGGAAACAAAACTTCTTAAGGAAAACAGCTCGAAAGTTCGAAACATTGTCTTCCAGATTCACATTAATTTATTTTCCAAGCTATAGCACACACTATTTTACATAAAGCAGGTTTTATAAGGATCAAAGAGTTTGGTCTGCTTCGTGTTTCAATTTTTGCCATGGAAAAAAATATTGCTATACTGGTATCGTCCTGGTCCTAATTCCTAGACTAAAAATCACTTTAAATGTTAGTCCAGAGGTAGGCTTTTCAGTTAGGTCCAGTTTGCTAGACAGATTAAACTAAGTGTCTATTAACTCAAGTAGCTACATAGTAGGACAAAGAAGACTGTGAAGTGATTACTTGTAGAGGATTTCAGTATCTTGAGGCTAAATGCACAGTATTAATGACAGTATCCTGTTGGAGCAGCTTTTTAGAGGCGGCTTTGTGATTAGGTTGACATTTAGCTCTCATAAAGACACGGCTCTCTGGAGATTACAGTGTCATATTAATGGATAGTCATCACTGGTTCTCTCCTAGTGTCAACTTGACCTATTCAGGTTCGGTTAAATACAACACACACTTTCAGGTGGGAGAATAGAGACCCACACGGTGTTGAGAAATATGAAAACCACAAAGCAAGGATTGAAACGGGAAGAATATCTTTATTTTAGTTTTACATGGTCATGATACTCAAAAAGTTAAGAAATGCAAGGCAGCAATTGTAACGTTTCGTTTACTCGACAATCTATCTGTTTCGTCATTTAAGCCACAACTTTTGCCTTGTTGTCCGCCTGCCTGCCACTCTACCACTGGTCTGTTTCTGTATAATGACTGTACTTCGCCTTGTCGCCCGTCCTCGCGTGCTGGCGGGGGCGCAGGTTCGACGGCTCGGAGAGCGTGGTGATCGTGGCAGCCCAGAAGCGTACGCTGGGCGGGCGGGAGCTGCAGCTGCCCTGCATGTCCTCCCTGACCTCAAAGACGTCCACCCAGAAGTTCTTCCTGCGGGTCCTGCAGGTCATCATCCAACTCCGAGAGGACACACGCCGCGCCAACAAGAAGGCCAAGCAGACTGGACGACTAGGTAGGACAACCGTACACTACTACACACGCTCCCACATACACACGGCAAAATCATTCATAGGAATGGCTGAGTCATCAGTCTGTTCATTTTAGAAATGAACTGAAAAATTCAAAACATTAGGATTAAGTAAAAAACAAAAGACGTGACTGGTTGACAGCTTTCTCTGGCAAGGTTGTTATTTTCCTGATTTAATCAGGAATGTCAGCTTTACTAGTCTAGATTTTCTCTGCTCTGGGTCAGTGTTATGTAACTGGTCTCTCCTGTGTGTCCAGGCTCCACCAGTCTGGGCTCAGCCAGCAGTATCCAGGCGGCGGTACGTCAGCTTGAAGCTGAGGCTGATGCCATCATCCAGATGGTGAGAGAGGGGCAGCGGGCACGCCGCCTCCAGCAGGCACCCCCGCCTTCCGCCTCTGTCGCCGGATCCTCCGTGGCTGCCTCCCATGCCCCCGCCGCTGCCCCCCCTGCCCCCGGCACGGCGAGCGCTGCAACGGTTAGCATGATGGGCCGCAACGCACGCACTGACCGACTACTGCTGCTTCTGAGCAAACATGACTACATGCCTATTGATCCATACAAGCACACATTTGTGTGCTATTGACTAAATTATGCATACTGACTACATGCGTATTCATTAGACCTGGGTTCAAATAGTACCAGATGGGTGTTTTTTGCACTTTAAGCATTGGTTCCTTTCTATCAGGCACACTCCTTCAAGTGTAGCTAACCTATTTAAAAGAAAGACAATACTGTTTTAACCAAGGTCTGATTTACATTCATACTCACCATACGCTCACACTATCGATTACATTTCCATATTGATCTTACTCCAAACATGGATACCGACACACTGCTACTGACACCATCGGTGCATTTGAAATCAGCCTACCGTACATCCAGCAATCTCACACCGACAACCTCCATACCGCTGACATGAAGAAAGCTGAAAACAGACTGAGATGGGAGATATGTGCTGCCAATGATCCACTGCATTCAGTATTGGAATGACCAGGCAGGCTAGAGCAGATGCTGAAATTATTTGGAAGGTTTCAAATAGTGTTTGAACCCAGCTCTGGAATGGAGGTGCTGCCTGCTTTCTCTACTGTATGATGTGATGAGGTCTGTATTGGCTAGCTGTCATGGCTTCATGCTTTTAGCCCCCCTCCCAGTCACCTCGCCTCCCAGTCACCCCCTCTCTGCAGGTTTATGAGAATGGCATCATGCATCAGCATGGTACACTCATTTTTCCAGGAAACTGTCTGCCTTTCATATTGATCACATTTCTGTCTGTCTCTCTCTCTCGCTCTTCCCATCTGCCCAAATATTCCCCCTCTCTGCACCTACTTTTGTCGTCCTACCCTCCCCCTACCATTCCTTCTCCAGTCGGAGGTAGGGTCAGTGTCAGAGCCCCAGGCAGCCCAGAGGGATGAGTCTCCCATGGATGTAGACCAGCCATCCCCTCTGGAGCAGGACCTTGCACCCCTGGGTAAGACTGCCGTTAAACTACCGCAACACTAATCACGTAAAGACTCAGTGCAGTCAAAATAGTTTTTCCTGTGTTTTGTATCAACGGCTGAAGAAACAAACACTGTAAAAGTGTGAAAACATTTGATCAGTGTTATTTCCTGATAGTTGCTGGTTGGAAATCTACACCAGATCTTCTGATCAGCAAACCTGCCGTTGATACAAAACACAGGAAAAACTATCTTGACTGCACTGAGTCTTTGCGTGATACTTTTGTCTTTCTATGGTGATGTCACCATGCGGTAAATTGGCCAATAACAAAAGGTTCTAGACCTTTCTGCCAATAACAGCTAGTTTTTCCCTCCCGCTCAGACCATTCCCAGACAGTCCTAGCGAAATTCTTGTTTGAGAAAGTTTTTATGCTAAAAAAAAATTTTTTTGCCCATTTGAATGGAAATGTATTACAGTAAGGTACTTAATGTCGATATAAAATGGCTGCATTGGGCCATTAACCACAACACATAGTGGTTGCGTTCCAGGACGTCTTCATTGCAGTCACACTGCACAGATTATCACATCTCATAACACCTGAAGATGTTAATGTCTCAGGACCCATGTTCATATGATAAACCATACATCGTCAGAGATGCACAACTGCTAAAAAATAGGACCTGGAATGCAGCCAGAGCCAATCAAACTATAAGGTAAATACCATGGTATGGGTATAATTTGACATGGTTCGGTTAGTCTAACGTGTGCTTTGTATTTCCTTCTCTTATGCAGATGAAGAAGGCAACGGCCAATCTGAGACAGAGGAGCGTCTCCCAGACCTCCCCCTGCTAAGCGAGCAGCTTCTGTTAGACGAGCTGTGGGACATGCTCGGGGAGTGCCTGAAGGAACTGGAGGAGTCACATGATCAGCATGCCGTTCTGGGTATGTGTTAACTGTAGTAAACCTAAAACTGTGGCACTAAGTTTTACCACACCTTACTGGGTGCTATATGTTCCACCCCCTGAACCAATGTGCTTAAAGTATAAGAAGTAGTGGTATTGATTGTACACTCAGGCAATGAAACATTGGAAATGGGTTTTGTTAATAGCCACAAAATGTTAAAAATATGTGTGTTATTGGACGAGTTTGGGTACTTGAATTCAGCAGTCTACTCACCCCCACCCCCTCTCTCGCCCTCAGTTCTTCAGCCGGCGGTGGAGGCCTTCTTCCTGGTCCACGCCACAGAGAGGGAGAGCAAGCCCCCCGTCAGGGACACCAGGGAGAGCCAGTTGTCCCACATCAAAGATGAGCCTCCCCCCCTGTCCCCCGCGCCCCTCACCCCCGCCACCCCCTCTTCTCTGGACCCCTTCTTCTCCAGGGAACCCTCCTCCATGCACATTTCCTCCAACCTGCCTCCCGACACACAGAAGTTCCTCCGCTTTGCCGGTGAGTTTTGGGACTGGAGAGCAGCGATGGGAGGGTATACCAGGGGGTGACTCATGTATTTCCCTTGCATCTGCTCTCCTTCCCGGACTCTCAAAATGTCAAAGGAAAGCTGATATTTTCCTCCAGTGATTTCCTTGCTTCCCCCTTGGTGACGAGGAGAGCGGACGTGAGGAGTCAAGGAAAATAATGTTGAGATTCAGCCTGGATCATTCAAGACCTAAAATGCGACTGACATGTGTCCTTTCTTTCTCTCTCCCTTTGTCTCCCTCCCGCCTTCATTCCCTCTACAGAGACTCACCGCACCGTGCTTAACCAGATTCTGCGTCAGTCCACCACCCACCTGGCCGACGGACCCTTCGCTGTGCTGGTCGACTACATCCGTATCCTCGACTTTGACGTCAAGCGAAAGTAAGGAAGGCTTCTTTAGTGTTCATTAGGCACCTAATGGAAGACAATAGAATGAAACCGGGAGGGACATCCTAGACTTGTCCAATAAAAAAAACTCTAATTTTGTCTTCCGTTGCAAAACTTTTTAATACGGTTGCTTGCCCTAATGAACACAACCCTGATCGCTCCAGGTCAAACACTGGTCCTTTAGGTGGAATGTGTGTCTCTCATGATAACATTGTAGGTTCTTTCTTTACTAATTTGACTCCCTCCCTCCAGGTACTTCCGTCAGGAGCTGGAGCGGCTGGACGAGGGTCTGAGGAAGGAGGACATGGCTGTCCACGTCAGGAGGGACCACGTGTTTGAAGACTCTTACAGAGAGCTGCACCGCAAGAGCCCCGAGGACATGAAGAACAGACTGTAAGGAATGGGGACTCTTATTTCCTGTGTCTCTTATGGTTTCTGTTTCTGTCTTTCTGTTTTCCTGTCTATTTTTCCCCATGTCCCCCTCTTTCTCTCTCTTCTCCACATAACAGAATGACAGTCAAGTGTACTGACCTACACCCCCCCCCCCCACCCCCTCTTTCATCCCTCATCCCCTCCCCACCCCCTCTTTCATCCCTCATCCCCTCCCCCACCTCCTAGGTACATAGTGTTTGAAGGGGAGGAGGGTCAAGATGCCGGCGGTCTGCTGAGAGAGTGGTACATGATCATCTCCAGGGAGATGTTTAACGCCATGTACGCCCTGTTCCGCACCTCGCCCGGCGACAGGGTCACCTACACCATTAACCCCTCGTCCCACTGCAACCCAAACCACCTCAGCTACTTCAAGTTCGTAGGTCGCGTGGTGGCCAAGGCCGTCTACGACAACCGACTGCTGGAGTGCTACTTCACACGCAGCTTCTACAAGCACATCCTGGGAAAGAGTGTCAGGTAGGGGAGCTGTGGACACACACACTACTTCACACGCAGCTTCTACAAGCACATCCTGGGAAAGAGTGTCAGGTAGGGGGGCTGTGGACACACACACTACTTCACATGCAGCTTCTACAAGCACATCCTGGGAAAGAGTGTCAGGTAGGGGGGCTGTGGACACACACACTACTTCACATGCAGCTTCTACAAGCACATCCTGGGAAAGAGTGTCAGGTAGGGGAGCTGTGGACACACACACTACTTCACATGCAGCTTCTACAAGCACATCCTGGGAAAGAGTGTCAGGTAGGGGGGCTGTGGACACACACACTACTTCACATGCAGCTTCTACAAGCACATCCTGGGAAAGAGTGTCAGGTAGGGGGGCTGTGGACACACACACTACTTCACATGCAGCTTCTACAAGCACATCCTGGGAAAGAGTGTCAGGTAGGGGGGCTGTGGACACACACACTACTTCACATGCAGCTTCTACAAGCACATCCTGGGAAAGAGTGTCAGGTAGGGGGGCTGTGGACACACACACTACTTCACATGCAGCTTCTACAAGCACATCCTGGGAAAGAGTGTCAGGTAGGGGGGCTGTGGACACACACACTACTTCACATGCAGCTTCTACAAGCACATCCTGGGAAAGAGTGTCAGGTAGGGGGGCTGTGGACACACACACTACTTCACATGCAGCTTCTACAAGCACATCCTGGGAAAGAGTGTCAGGTAGGGGGGCTGTGGACACACACACTACTTCACATGCAGCTTCTACAAGCACATCCTGGGAAAGAGTGTCAGGTAGGGGGGCTGTGGACACACACACTACTTCACATGCAGCTTCTACAAGCACATCCTGGGAAAGAGTGTCAGGTAAGGGGGCTGTGGACACACACACACACACACTACTTCACACACTGCTTCTACAAGCTGTTCCTGGGCAAGAGTGTCAGTTAGGGGTGCTGTGGACACACACTGCTTCTACAAGCACATCCTGGGCAAGAGTGTCAGTTAGGGGGGCTGTGGACACACACACTGCTTCTACAAGCACATCCTGGGCAAGAGTGTCAGTTAGGGGGGCTGTGGACACACACTGCTTCTACAAGCACATCCTGGGCAAGAGTGTCAGTTAGGGTTGCTGTGGACACACACTGCTTCTACAAGCACATCCTGGGCAAGAGTGTCAGTTAGGGGGGCTGTGGACACACACACTGCTTCTACAAGCACATCCTGGGCAAGAGTGTCAGTTAGGGGGGCTGTGGACACACACACTACTTCACAAGCAGCTTCTACAAGCAGTTCCTGGGCAAGGACGACCGGTACTGCACCTTACCTCTCGGCTGCAGATACAATGACATGTACTCAGTGTAACCCTTCATCTGTGAACTATTGTTCAATTCAATACCACTTTTTTTTGTCCCACTAAGGGAAACGGTGTTCAGATCATTGAGATGTACTTGTACGTAGCAAGAGATGTTTTGTTAATTTGTGGAGTGTTTCAGTAGTTGATTTAGCTGCCGGTGTTATGTTGTCCTCAGGTACACAGACATGGAGAGTGAGGACTACCCGTTCTTCCAGGGCCTTGTCTACCTGCTGGAGAATAATGTCTCCACTCTGGGCTATGAGCTGACGTTCAGCACTGAGGTGTGTGTGTGTGTGCGCTCGTGTCTCTTTTATACTAAAGGGACATTTCCAAAAAGTTCAACTTCACATTCATCATGTCCGGCACTAACCCGACCCAATGTATGTGCAAATGGAGCGTTTCTGTGTTTTGTATTAAAAAGTTTTCTCAATGGCATCATCTGGTGTGCATCATGTGATTTCAAACCATTATGAGTAAGCATTGCCAACTAATTGGTTGAAAAAGTGCCATTGGGGGAAAAAAGTATTTTTTAATAAAAAACATAAACGTGCCATTTTCACATACGTTGGGTCGGGGTAGTGCTGGACATGATGAATGTGAAGTTGAACTTCTGGAAATGTCCCTTTAACTGAACTCAGAAAACTGCTAATTATGCGACTGAGTGCCTCAAGATAGTTATTAAAAATCAGATGCCAGCCATGACTAAAAATGACATTGGATAAATGATGGTAAATAGTTACATTTATCTTTTCGCTCTCGCCAGTGAACCCCTCATAGATTCTATTTAATTCTGTGGTGGCTCTGCTGAACTCTCTCATCCTCTCTCGCTCTCTCCTTCCCTCCCTCTTTCTCCCCCCTCCCTCCAGGTCCAGGAGTTTGGCGTGTGTGAGGTGCGGGACCTGAAGCCTAACGGAGGCAACATCATTGTCACCGAGGAGAACAAGAAGGAGTACGTCCACCTAGTCTGTCAGATGAAGATGACTGGTGAGAACCGAGACAACACCAACACATAGAGACCTGACACATTTAACAATCTAATGTACTTTAGAAAGCCCTTTTTACATCAGCAGTAGTCACAAAGTGCTTTACAGATACCAGCATTTAAAAGTACATTTGTGAGCATCCAGTCAAGCACCCAAATTAGTAATATACATATTTTATACATGGTATACGTTTATTAGTTAGCCTTATAAAATAGGCACATACGTTGTCAAATGTTGCACAGCTGAAAGTCTTGTAGTGAAGTACTACTTGCGTGAAATGGTAGCTTTGTAAGTGTGTTAGTCTACATGGTCACTCCCTCTCTTCCTCCTCCTGTAGGTGCGATCCGTAAGCAGCTGTCAGCCTATCTGGAGGGTTTCTACGAGATCATCCCCAAGAGGCTGATCTCCATCTTCACAGAGCAGGAGCTGGAGCTGCTCATATCTGGCCTGCCCACTATAGATATAGACGACCTCAAGGCCAACACCGAGTACCACAAGTACCAGTCCAGCTCCATACAGGTAGAGACGCACACACACTCTCTCTCACACACAGAGTACCCGTCCAGCTCCATACAAGTGCATACAGAGACATATAGACACACGGGTCGTATTCGTTAGAGCAAAATGTTACATTTAGCAACAGAAAACTAAATCTTATTGGACAAGTTCCAGGTAGTCCCTCCCCTTTGCAGTCTGTTTTCTGTAGTTTAGTGCCTGGTGAATACAACCCAGCACCAATGATGTCACACATACCAGATGGGTCTATTGGTTGTATTATATACTATGCATTAATATTGATTGTGTGCTACTGGTCTGTGTAGTGTAGGTGTGACCCTGACCGTTTCTCACCTCAGATCCAGTGGTTCTGGCGGGCCCTGCGTTCCTTCGACCAGGCGGACAGAGCCAAGTTCCTGCAGTTCGTGACGGGCACGTCCAAGGTTCCTCTGCAGGGCTTCGCAGCACTGGAGGGCATGAACGGAATACAGAAGTTCCAGATCCACCGCGACGACCGCTCCACCGACCGCCTACCGTCAGCTCACACCTGGTAAAGAAATATACACCCACACAGCTCACACCTGGTAAAGAAATATACACCCACACAGCTCACACCTGGTAAAGAAATATACACCCACACAGCTCACACCTGGTAAAGAAATATACACCCACACAGCTCACACCTGGTAAAGAAATATACACCCACACAGCTCACACCTGGTAAAGAAATATACACCCACACAGCTCACACCTGGTAAAGAAATATACACCCACACAGCTCACACCTGGTAAAGAAATATACACCCACACAGCTCACACCTGGTAAAGAAATGTACACCCACACAGCTCATACCTGGTAAATAACACAAGTGCACACACAATCTCAAAAATTCCTTAGTCTAGGCTTCATGTCCTCCTCAAAATGGGAAGTAAGGAAGTGCTCTTATGTTATCTTCCCCCTGATGTTTTGAGGTGAGGAGAGACACTGGAGATTCACCCCATGCATCCATGTATTGAATGAAAACGTTGGTTGACGTTGATTCCTTCCTAACCTCTCCTTCTCTCCTATATAGCTTTAACCAGCTGGACCTCCCAGCCTACGAGAGCTACGAGAAACTGAGACACATGCTGCTGCTGGCCATTCAGGAATGCTCAGAGGGATTCGGACTGGCTTAGACCTACCCACACTGAGACTCTTAACATATACACACGATTTACCTTGCCTACTCTGAAAGATTGAAACTGATGACACACAGACGCACCATCATTGACATTACTGGGTGACTTGTTGGAAAAATGGCCTCTAGACATACAACTGGTTCCTAATCCATATAAAGAAACAGACCGACCAGCAGCATGGTATGATGGGCTGACTGACTGATATTACCTACTACACACAGAGCCTCATGTCTATAGACACACAGACCTGTACCTGGTATGTGTGAATCTCCCTCCCCTCCCACATTAAAAAGGCAGAAACCTGAGAGGGAGTGAATTCAGAGGATAAAAACATGGACTAATATAAAATACATTTTCTCTGTTTAGTTTGATTTCTCTGTACAAAAGGTTTGGGAGTTTATGTTTAATCTTTTTGTTCTTCTCTGGCTGTGTAAAAAGGAGAAGGTTGTTTGTGTGTCTGAACAGGATGGTTATAAAACCTTTGGGGGAAAATGTTGGTTGTTTCTTGTTTGCGAATTTGTGACCTCATAAGCCTTGAAGATGGGGGAAAATGTTTTTATGGGGAAAGAAGGAGAAATAAGTTTTGAAGAAATGCACTTTTCAAAGTTGTGGCATTTTTAAGGAAGGATGGTCCAAAAAAAAAAATGAAGAGAACAAGTGAAGAAAGCAGATGATAAAGAAATTAACCACAAAATCTAGAGTATTTTTGGCTATTAAATCGCTGACCCAGCCTTGAGCCTTTGAATCAGTGAAATAACTACATGAATAAATGCATAAAATTGAGTCCCATTTGTCTCTTTTAACATTGTTTTACCAATTCTTATATGTAACAACCGATCTCAGCCTTCATCTGAAACAAACTATAGCCAATCATACTATACCGTCATTATAAAGGTAGTTACTCTTCTATTAGTGTGTCATTGCACTGATGCAAATTGGAGACAATTGTTTCATTGTGGAGTGTCTCTTTTCTGAAGATTGTTTGGCCATCCTTTGGATTGTGTTTTGAGATTTCCCTGGCAGATCAAATTGAACCAGGGATGGTGACCCTTTCCAAAGATCATGAATGTGTCGAGGTGTTGGACCAGTTGGAATCCATCCTCACAAGGCCACGGAAGTCAACACTCCACAAGCAGAGAAAATCGCAATCTACACATTTTGTAACCGGTTCATTGGCATAAGAGGAAAAAAACGGTAATTTTGTGTTGTATCTTTATCATGCTCCTCAGTCCAGTCTTTGCTGTGGAAAGGAAAGAGTGGAGCAGCACAGACCAGGCAGCGGAAGAACAGCAGTGGGCTGTGACTTCGCCCGGAGCTGTCACCATCTCACATCAGCCCATTCCTGGCCTGGTTCCAGATCTGTTTGTGCCTGTCTTCCCAACTCCTTTGGGCATTGTCACACCGTGACGATGCCCAGAAAGCACAAACAGGTCTGGGACCAGGCTAGCTCTGTCCTGTTCAGACCAGCTGGTGCAACTAGATATGACAGAGTCCTCCAGCCACAGCTGTGTTGTCTTTACCCATGGTCATTTCACACAGACAGTGACTATATGCCTGCAGTACTACTTATCTGCAGTCTGGGCCTCATCTCAGCGCCACACTCACTGCTGAGAGAACTGACAGGACCAAGAGTCTAGCCCATTCACTTGGACAGACCGGGTGACAGTGAGTGGAATTTTGATTGGGGCATTTTGTAAAAATCGTTCTAATTCATTCACCCATGAAGGTATTGATTAGCAGCATCACTCTAGGATTCATCATGCGGTCCTCTGGAGTTGACAGGGATAACCACAAATGCAATCTCCAGTGTGGTGTCACATTTTGAGCTGGTTCCTAATGATTTTCCCATCGACTCGGAGATGAAATTGTGACGTCTTCCTCGTCAGCCCATGGTCAGAAGGACAAATGAAGAGGAGAGAGATCGGTCTGAGGTGTCTGGTGGTCCGACAGAATGTAACCGGGTCCACAGGTAAATAGCACACAGCACATAAGAGTCTGGCGTGTGAGACTAGACAGAATGAGACGCTAGCCGTCTGGACCTGGAGGTGAACCTAGCTACAGGTGGCAAGGCTGTCAGGAATAACTACATCAAGCCAGGACAGGGATGGATGGGCTGCCTGCTAAATTGAAGCAGTTATCTCTTGAGTAACCTAATTACACCATCCACCCCCATCTTTCTGAAGTGTGCACTTGTTCACTCAAGCACTCCCCTTCAAGGAATTGAAAGCATTGGACTGGTGTGAGACATATTGCAGATACTCAGTCTTTACCAATCCAATGAATGCACTCGCCCCTAAATCCTTGAGTGCACACTTTGGGGGGAACATTGGAATTGGGCTAATTCCTGGTATTCCTCTCTCCCCACCTCCCTCTCCCATCTTCTTCCTACACCAAGGCACTGTCGTCTTGTCACATTTCTCTTCTTCCTCTCTCCCGTTACCTGGCCTAGTGTGGAAAATTTCCCATAGTACTTTGTACGCTTCTAGGGAATCCCCCCCCCCCCCAATACAGCCCATCATCCTCTGCTGGCTTGTTGGAGTCGGACCTGTGTGTGTGTGTCCCCACATGTCTGCCTGTGTGCTCTAAGCTTGCTCTGTCATGCATGGTGAATGAAATTAGACACTCAATCATGCAGTGATTTGATCCCCACACTAAGCCTGGGTTTTAGATTAGTTACCGTCACCCACCAACCGTGCTCTGGTATCCTCCTGGGCCAGCCACAATTTAGTACCGGGGTGCTGGCCACACACACAGGGTATTGGACCACATATGATTTAGACTAAGTGAAGGCATCGGCTACAGTGTGGTGGCAGCTTGGGGATTTAGTTTCACCAATTAAAGTAGAAAATAATTAGTCTCTTCATACTGGGATTGAGCTGGCAGAGGGAACATACCTTTTCCATTGCACTGTGCTGCCAGTTTCAGAATGTATTTTGTGTCATTGTGTTATGTTGATAACAATTGCAGTTATAGAGGTAACTGTCAAACTAAAGGAAACACTTGAGTAAAGGGATACAAAGTATATTGAAAGCAGGTACTTCCACACAGGTGTGGTTCCTGAGTTAATTAAACAATTAACATCCCAGCATGCTTAAAAATGTCCAGTTTCCTATTACTTTGGCTAACATGGCTAGAAGCAGAGAGCGCCGTAACTTTTAAAGAGGGATCTCAAAGGAGCATAGTGGATTTAAAGGGGGGTGTGTCTCAGTCACCAGATCTCAACCCAATTTATGGGAGATTCTGGAGTGGCGCCTGAGACAGCACTTTCAAGACACACTAGAATCTATGCCAAGGCCTGTTCTGGCGGCTTGTGGTGGTGTCAGCAGGCCATGCAGCTGAAACGCGTCAGATTTTTAATACTTGTTTTAATTAAACATGACATACAAATAAAGGCATTTTAATTAATTAAATGAAGAGTACCTTGGTCCTCCTTTCTTTTTGGATGACCAATTTACCCCTTTTACCAAAGAGCACCTGTCTACCAAAACCTAGTATTATGTACCTTATCAGCACTTCCCTTCCTCCTCTTTTTCTGCCCTATTAAGACAGTTTATGTTGGTGTTAACTTTATTCTGGCAGTTACCTGTACATTTCTTATGCCTAAATGTTATTGTCGCTATGGCAGATGAGTGAATGTGCCTTTTCTTTTGTCACACAGTGCTGACAGTCTACTAATGTGTTGTGGTAGTTTATTTCTTGTTTTTTTTACTATTTACAATATAGATACAGTATGTCTGGAAGAGTATTAGGGCAAAATTAATAGAATAAATAGTGGTGGTATTTGGATTATTTATTTTTCATGTATAGTACTTAAAAGTGGCAATATTTAGAGAATAAACAACCAAAATTGAGAATAAAGTTTGTTTAGAATAAAGTCGACATTTTGAGAATCAAGTCAATTATATACACGGGGAGCTGAACTTATTTAGGCTTGTCACAAAGACTTATTGACTCAAGATATTAAAGCTTTTAATGTTCATGTTTATCAATATATATTGTGAGTAAAAAATCTATTTAATCCATTTTGAATTCAGGCTGTAACAGAACAAAATGTGAAATAAGTCAAGGAGTATGAATACTTTCTGAAGGCACTGTAAATATAGGCCTATTAGATCAATGATGATAGGTTATATAGGCTATAAAGAAACAATCACTGATCTGACGGGTTGGTAGCCTTGCGTAGAATCTCGTTTTACTATCCATCTACCAGTGATGTCTTCAAGGATGGGAGTATTCACATCCCTGAGTGAATACATGTTAAAGGTATTTGGACATTGACCATTTGTGTTGTTGTTTTAGCTCTGTACTTTGGATTTGAAGTGATGCAATGACTATGAGGTTAAAACATGCTGGCCACACCGCTCGCATCACAAGCGTTGCAAAATAAGTGTACACATACATGTTATTCAATCATTGCACCCACCGTGCTCGCGCCCGTCAACGAGCTTGACCTGCTGCAAGTCCCGCCTCTCTCATCTCATTGGTTTTTAGGAGCATATACCCATGTGCCATCTCCTGTTTGGTTTTCAGGAGCATATACCCACGTGGGTAATTGAAAGATGAACTGAGGTCCACACTCCAGTCCAGTTGGTAGTGCACCTTAAAATTGGTTGCCAAGCGCCATATAAAGTCAAAAAAACAAGAGTAAGCCTGAAGGAGGAGAGATTACTAGAAACGAACTCGGTTTACCCTATTATCTGTGGATTCATTGTCGGAGTAGAGGACCTTGCGCATTTCAGGTAAAATAACAACCCAATGTTTATATCCCAGGACAAATTAGCTAGCAACAGCAAGCTAGCTAAATTGCCATAAATGTTTAATGCTGTTTGACCTGTCCCAAATTAATATAGTTCGTTCAGAGTGAGTTTTGATATTTCAACCTGCATGTCCTGATTGCGTCTGGTGTGGGTGGACAAAATCTACATGCATGCGGTCTGGTCAGCGGGCAGCATGTAACCTTCACCCCTGCATGAGTTTTCTTTCATGCGCTTGATGTCAGAATTCTCTCACTGTTCCAAAATGTGATTTGTTAAGCAACAGAAGAGTTACCAGCGCAGACCTCAAACCAAGGCGCGCTGCCTGATAATTATCTATAGGCTGTTTCAACTTGTCAATTTCTAATTATTTTCTAACAAGTTGTATTTTCTAACAACAGTTTGAATTGAGGCCTGTTCCGCCTCCTCGTTTATTCACATAAGAAGTAGCCCATTTCACTGTTGTGGACAATTTTATGTATGAGGCTTTACTGATCGGGACAAACTTCTCTCTTCAAGAGAGCCCAAGCACTTTCCTTAGTGTTTCCCCGGATCAAGTATGAGGACATTGCACATCTCTAGTCAGAACAGGCCTTGCACAAACATTTTTACGACACACCCGCATTGCCTTCATGGTTGTTTTCCGTACAAATTGGACTTCGACAATGTGTGCATTCCTATCAAAATATGTGGATATTTTCTGTATATCGTGCTGTCCTTTCTGCTGTAGCACACCGTATGTATGGTTTATAATGTATTTACTGTTTTATTCACGTTTTCAAGTACTTGTGACAAATCATGCATTCAGATTCTTGCATAGATTGTAATGGACACAATGGACACGTGTGTAAAATGTTTTTTTGAATGTTGAACTGATTATGAAGAGCTAAGCTATTTGTGTGGCGCCATGTATGTTGACATCCTACAATGCATTCTGGTTGTCATGTAAGCTCTGTCAGACAAAATATTGTAACAACCCTGGGTTTATAAGCGCGGATATCGACTCGGCCGCTCGAACATGCTTTTGGGGCACAGTCAACAGCGCGCTGGACTTCGGGCTAGAAGGTTGAGGGTTCGAGACCTGCTCCCTGCTTGTTTCATTACATTGGTGTCAGAAGTGATCGGACCTTGCATCCATGAACGTGCGTGTGCTTGGCCAGTGAACGCGTTCCTATAAGACGTTGAGCCGCAAGCTAGCGCGGGGACGCGCTCTTTGAAAGGAGGGAGTAGTGTAACGACCCTGGGTTTATAAACGCAAATATTGCGCTCGAGCATGCTTTTGGAGCACAGCCAATAGTGCGCTGGACTTCGGGCTAGTAGGTTGAGGGTTTGAGACCTGCTCCCTGCCTGTTTCATTACAATATGTTATAGCAAGGGATAGTTAACTCGACTGATTTATGGTGCTTTCAAGACAACTGTGAACTCAGAAAAATATTAGGTAACATCATGACTTCAATGATCTTCAGGTCGGAAAATCGGCGCTCTAGAAAGAGGCCTGAGTTGGAATACCGAGTTGGATGACCGTTCAACTCTTTCTTTCAGAGCTCGTTTTCCCCCTAGTTCCCGGTTGTCTTGAACGCGGCATCAGATTGTAATTTTGCTACCTCAGGGTTGCCAGTGTAACAGATGTTAATCGTACTCTCCTTGCATTGTGTTTTGTAAAAAATAAATCACCCCAGCCTGTGGTCCCAGTTGAGCATTATTTACTATCTGTTGTTAAATAGGAAACAGCACGTTAGTTGTGCAGGGCTTAACGATGTTTATGGCTGTCGATGGTAAAATATGTAGCATGAAAACAACTGTGTTAGCAGGGGGCTTATGTGACCATTACATCGGTACATGCTAGCTAACACACGTATATACAGCAATCCTACACCAAAGCACATCCCAGAAAGCTCCTCATTCACTAACAGGTATCATATACCCACACATGTATAACTCAGCAATGTACAGCAAACTTGTACACATTTTAAAATAGAAAACACTATTCATAACGTGACCTAACCTTTGCATCACATTTTCATACTGGAGAGACTTGACGTTCGATCTCCCCCTATCTGCAAGTGGGGCCAATAACAACAGGCCTTATTGCCATCGTAATTAAACCAACCAGTAAGAATGCTTGAACATTAAATACACATTTCTTTAGAGGCAAGAGGAAACATAACCAATCCTGTTACACCAGCTCAGACCCCCCTTTCAGAACATCTACTGCTTTCTCTGCCAGGCAGGAGACCGCTTCCTGCTATAGATGAGCAACCCAGAACTGTGTGTTTTTTACTCAAAAAAAGCATCTTGCATTAATTACATTTACATTTAAGTCATTTAGCAGACGCTCTTATCCAGAGCGACTTACAAATTGGTGCATTCACCTTATGATATCCAGTGGAACAACCACTTTACAATAGTGCATCTAACTCTTTTAAGGGGGAGGGGTTAGAAGGATTACTTTATCCTATCCTAGGTATTCCTTAAAGAGGTGGGGTTTCAGGTGTCTCCGGAAGGTGGTGATTGACTCCGCTGACCTGGCGTCGTGAGGGAGTTTGTTCCACCATTGGGGTGCCAGAGCAGCGAACAGTTTTGACTGGGCTGAGCGGGAACTGTACTTCCTCAGTGGTAGGGAGGCGAGCAGGCCAGAGGTGGATGAACGCAGTGCCCTTGTTTGGGTGTAGGGCCTGATCAGAGCCTGAAGGTACGGAGGTGCCGTTCCCCTCACAGCTCCGTAGGCAAGCACCATGGTCTTGTAGCGGATGCGAGCTTCAACTGGAAGCCAGTGGAGAGAGCGGAGGAGCGGGGTGACGTGAGAGAACTTGGGAAAGTTGAACACCAGACGGGCTGCGGCGTTCTGGATGAGTTGTAGGGGTTTAATGGCACAGGCAGGGAGCCCAGCCAACAGCGAGTTGCAGTAATCCAGACGGGAGATGACAAGTGCCTGGATTAGGACCTGCGCCGCTTCCTGCGTGAGGCAGGGTCGTACTCTGCGGATGTTGTAGAGCATGAACCTACAGGAATGGGTCACCGCCTTGATGTTAGTTGAGAACGACAGGGTGTTGTCCAGGATCACGCCAAGGTTCTTAGCACTCTGGGAGGAGGACACAATGGAGTTGTCAACCGTGATGGCGAGATCATGGAACGGGCAGTCCTTCCCCGGGAGGAAGAGCAGCTCCGTCTTGCCGAGGTTCAGCTTGAGGTGGTGATCCGTCATCCACACTGATATGTCTGCCAGACATGCAGAGATGCGATTCACCACCTGGTTATCAGAGGGGGGAAAGGAGAAGATTAATTGTGTGTCGTCTGCATAGCAATGATAGGAGAGACCATGTGAGGATATGACAGAGCCAAGTGACTTGGTGTATAGCGAGAATAGGAGAGGGCCTAGAACAGAGCCCTGGGGGACACCAGTGGTGAGAGCACGTGGTGCGGAGACAGATTCTCGCCACGCCACCTGGTAGGAGCGACCTGTCAGGTAGGACGCAATCCAAGCGTGGGCCGCGCCGGAGATGCCCAGCTCGGAGAGGGTGGAGAGGAGGATCTGATGGTTCACAGTATCGAAGGCAGCCGATAGGTCTAGAAGGATGAGAGCAGAGGAGAGAGAGTTAGCTTTAGCAGTGCGGAGCGCCTCCGTGACACAGAGAAGAGCAGTCTCAGTTGAATGACTAGTCTTGAAACCTGACTGATTTGGATCAAGAAGGTCATTCTGAGAGAGATAGCAGGAGAGCTGGCCAAGGACGGCACGTTCAAGAGTTTGAGAGAAAAGAAAGAAGGGATACTGGTCTGTAGTTGTTGACATCGGAGGGATCGAGTGTAGGTTTTTTCAGAAGGGGTGCAACTCTCGCTCTCTTGAAGACGGAAGGGACGTAGCCAGCGGTCAAGGATGAGTTGATGAGCGAGGTGAGGTAAGGGAGAAGGTCTCCGGAAATGGTCTGGAGAAGAGAGGAGGGGATAGGGTCAAGCGGGCAGGTTGTTGGGCGGCCGGATTTCATCTGGAGAGAGAGGGGAGAAAGAGGTCAGAGCACAGGGTAGGGCAGTGTGAGCAGAACCAGCGGTGTCGTTTGACTTAGCAAACGAGGATCGGATGTCGTCGACCTTCTTTTCAAAATGGTTGACGAAGTCATCAGCAGAGAGGGAGGAGGGGGGAGGAGGGGGAGGAGGATTCAGGAGGGAGGAGAAGGTGGCAAAGAGCTTCTTAGGGTTAGAGGCAGATGCTTGGAATTTAGAGTGGTAGAAATTGGCTTTAGCAGCAGAGACAGAAGAGGAGAATGTAGAGAGGAGGGAGTGAAAGGATGCCAGGTCCGGAGGGAGGCGAGTTTTCCTCCATTTCCGCTCGGCTGCCCGGAGCCCTGTTCTGTGAGCTCGCAATGAGTCGTCGAGCCACGGAGCAGGAGGGGAGGACCGAGCCGGCCTGGAGGATAGGGGACATAGAGAGTCAAAGGATGCAGAAAGGGAGGAGAGGAGGGTTGAGGAGGCAGAATCAGGAGATAGGTTGGAGAAGGTTTGAGCAGAGGGAAGAGATGATAGGATGGAAGAGGAGAGAGTAGCGGGGGAGAGAGAGCGAAGGTTGGGACGGCGCGATGCCATCCGAGTAGGGGCAGTGTGGGAAGTGTTGGATGAGAGCGAGAGGGAAAAGGATACAAGGTAGTGGTCGGAGACTTGGAGGGGAGTTGCAATGAGATTAGTGGAAGAACAGCATCTAGTAAAGATGAGGTCAAGCGTATTGCCTGCCTTGTGAGTAGGGGGGCAAGGTGAGAGGGTGAGGTCAAAAGAGGAGAGGAGTGGAAAGAAGGAGGCAGAGAGGAATGAGTCAAAGGTAGACGTGGGGAGGTTAAAGTCACCCAGAACTGTGAGAGGTGAGCCATCCTCAGGAAAGGAACTTATCAGGGCGTCAAGCTCATTGATGAACTCTCCAAGGGAACCTGGAGGGCGATAAATGATTAATTAATTTAATTTAATTAATTAATCGGTGTATTCCAGTTCAGAATAAAAATTATTACTTGTATTTTAACAAAAACAGTCCCCCCCCCCATCATATGTACTTTTAGTAGCTAGATAACCTTAGCCAACGCAACCTAATTAGCTGTGTACAAGGGGATTGATTGAAAAAGCAACTCACATCGACTACTAAGAGAGAGTACTCCCTTATTTCTGCTTATCACCTGTTTATAAAATGCCTTGCTAGTTGACTTTTCCACTGTCGAAGAAGCACTGTTTCCTGAAGCATTCTGCCCTGTTCTGAAAGAATTCCCCGGGTTTACCAAAATGCCGTGGCTGTTTGGTCAGGACCTTTCGTTTTAATTTGTTCATTTTGAGAGACTCAATACTAAGCACTTCCCTGCACAAAACCGATTTTGGGCGCTCCTCGTTATTTCTCAAAGTTTATTAATTAAACCAATGGAGAGAAACTCATCGCTGTATTTGCGTTTCGTGACAATTGAGCTGTCAGAACTTGAGTCCATTGACAATGGACTCAAGTTGACATTGACAATGGACTGTCTGAACGACAGCACTGCAGCGTGTGGGTCACGGAGTGATCATCGAGAACTGCCGAAAAAAGTTTCGGTAAACCGTGAAGCACACGGGCATCTTCCACCCACTCGTGCAGCTGCCAAACTGAGCAGAGTCACTGCGGAACAGAGTGCAATTCCACTAATTAATGAAATAATTATACATTTACTCTGACACGTCGCGACCCATACTTTAAGAAAGGCTTGCCTAGGATACCCAATATAGTGGGCCGCTATAGGTTTATAATGCCCTGCAAAATAAAAAGAGCGGTGTTATAGAACATTTTAGACAGCAGCTTTACATGACACATACACAGACGTAGCCGCCGGTCTCCAGGATCCCAATATGATTCGTTTCATTGGGTATGCTCACCTAGCCTACTAGGCTAGTCGTTAGAAGGATAGTTGCTGTAAGGGGGACATACTACTGTTCGTAAAGCATCATGGATAAGGTCGCTAATATTTGCAATTATGCGGCAGAACGTTGCAGCGAATACGGAGGGCAGACTGGCAGGGACTCAACCCCAGAGCTCTTCGCAGTCAGTGGCTGAGGCGGCTGACAGTGCCAAGAGAGGGGTTTGTTTGTGCTCATAACTCACCATGGCGGTTAGAGTATATGCCTCCACATAGTCTGAAGTTCCCAGGTAGAAATGTAGCGTGTGTGCCTGCGCCTGTTGAGTTATTAGACAATTCGATTGATGGCCATTTGTTTGTTTTTGTCCTACTTTTATTCTCGAAATAACATTTGAAATATTGCTACTTTATTCTCGAAGTATTACTATTCGCCCCCCTCCCCCCTCCCCTCCCCAAATTATCCAAGTACAACCACCCATCACTCTTTAGTTATTTTTTCTCTTCACTTGGCCCTAATACTCTTCCGTACATATGGGGTAAATAGGAGGCTGCCTATTGACATGAGCTGCACTGTGTTAATGTTTCCAGTAGGTGGTGATCATTGGATTGGGGCTGACCTGAGTGAAAATGTTTTGGAACCCCTGACCTACTGTAGATCATGATGTTAAACTGAGGGAAAGATTGAATTTCACAATTTCAATGTGGTTGGTTTCTAGCAGTGTTGTGGTAAATTTCAGTTAAATTCCTCGAATGCTTTTCAAATTGGAATTTAGTTTACTTTCTGAATTGACTGGAGTTGAAAACCCTGGTTTCTAACCAAGTCACTCAATCTTCCTGTGTATTCTGAACAATTGTGTGTTCCATGTTTCAACAAGGGTTGAGGAATTGGAATATATTATTGTCTTATAAGTATTGACAGCCCAGTATCCAGTAATTACTGAAGATAGACAAATCTGAAAGCATTTTAATATCTCATTCAATAATAGGCTACTACAGAGTGTAAAGCCGTCTACAACTGTCTTCTCTCTCTTGGTGGTTTTAGAACAATACAGATGAAGGGGGGAGGAAATGACTGTTATAGAGCAGCTCATTAATAAAGAGAGAGAACTGTGTTTGAGCCAAAATGCTCTCAGCTCTCAGACTAATACAGTTCTGCTGCTGTCCTCCCACATAAATCACAATATTACTGCCCTCTCACAGAGAAATTATAAAAGCAGGGGACGCAGGGAAGCTGAGAATTAAATGAAAGGGGGCCACAGAGTGAGTGAGTTCATTACTGTAATTTGTATAATGTTCCTAATTGACAGATTGGGCTATATTTTTCTTAATGGCAGATTGGGCTATAGTGTATTTTTCTGCTGGAGAATTGAGGACAGTGATTAACCATTTCCTTTGGCACCGAGTGGTACAGATAGTCCTGGGACTTATATTCATTCACGCTGACTGAACTCCACATGCATTCTGGTGGTGCCAACGTCTCTTAGGCGTACTGATGTCAATATTTTATTTTTTGTAGGGGGGTCCCTTTGATATGTTTAATGGGGGGCCCTGATTGGTTATGGGGTTACCCAGGCCCCCCTGTCATTAGAACCATGTGTAGGGAAAAGGGTCTACTCAAGGGAGGGGAACACTAGAGTCACTATTTAGTAAGTACGTGGGTATTAGAGGAGGAAAACCATAGATTATGCAGTCATTATCTCAAACATTTGATCTGTGTACATCAGAGACCAGTTAACATGGACGTTATTTACTACCCTTGAGTCTAGTCATGACAGTTGTATACTTTTTCTCCTTAATTAATCATTTTTTTGCCTAATTAATTGTCTTGATCTTGGATTTCATGGTTACCTTCCAGACTTATTTGTTAATGGCGTCATCCCTGTGGAGCTCTGAGTAGAGAAACTATTCTGACAGTTTTATTTAGATTAGTAGACAATACAGCTCATGAAATTATTAATACAACATTTAGGGGCCCAGACACAGATTTTCCATTGATTGCAGTTTTTAGACTAGGCTTAATCTAGGTCTGGGAAAACAAGCCCTTATCTAAGGGTTTATATGTAAAAAAAATAAAAATAATAATATATGCCGATTGGCTGACAGCCGTGGTATATCAGACCGTATACCACGGGTATGACAAAACATTGATTTTACTGCTCTAATTACATTGGTAACCAGTTTATAATAGCAATAAGGCACCTCGGGGGTTTGTTATATATGGCCAATATACCACGCGATGCTTCGTACCTAAGAACATCCCTTAGCCGTCGCATATTGGCCATATACCACACCTCCGTGTGCCTTATCGCTTCATTATATACTGTACCAGTCAAAAGTTTGGACACACCTACTCATTCCAGGGTTTTTGTTTTTACTATTTTCTACATTGTAGAATAATAGTGAAGACATCAAAACTATGAAATAACACATATGGAATCATAGAATAATAGTGAAGACATCACATAAAGTGGGAGATTTGTACAGGGTAAAAGGGATCTTGAAGGCTAGCACTCCATTTTGCAACACCATGCCATACCCTGTGGATGGCGCTTAATTGGAGCCAATTCCTCCTACAACAGGACAATGACCCAAAGCACAGCTCCAAACTATGCAAGAACTATTTAGGGAAGAAGCACTCAGTTGGTATTCTGTCTAATGGAGTGGCCAGCACAGTCACCGGATCTCAACCCTATTGAGCTGTTGTGGGAGTAGCTTGACCGTGTGGTAAATAAGTGCCAATCCAACTTGTGGGAGGTACTTCAGGAAGCATGGGGTGAAATCTCTTCAGATTACCTCAACAAATTGACAAATAGATTGCCAAATGTCTGCAAGGCTGTAATTCCTGCAAATGGAGGATTCTTTGACGAAAGCAAAAAGTTTTTGAAGGACACAATTATTTATAAACTTGTCAACGTCTTGACTTTATTTCCTATTCATTTTATGTATGTTTTCTTGGAAAACAAGGACATTTCTAAGTGACCTCAAACTTTTGAACGGTTGCCTGCGTACATACACTGTATGGTTCAGAGAATAGATGATGATGATGATGAGAGAAAAGCCCTCGGCATACATTGACAGTAAAAGAATAATGCTTTTTATGAAATACATTTTAGGCTTACAATAAAATACAGTTTCATCATGTATTGTATCCTATGTCTTTATGGTAGAGACACTCTGTTCAGAGAAAGGCCCCCACCAGCACTGACGGTATATGAAATGTTTGGCTGGATCACCAAATAGCAACCTATTCCCTAGTGTACTACTTTTGACCAGAGTCACTTTGGGCTCTCATCAAAAGTATTGCACTATAGGGCATTTTGGACAAAGTCTGTGTTTGTATCAGTCTGGCTGGTATGATTAGGATGCTATTTGTTTTCAGTTTGTGAGGAATATACCACTCTGGATGAGAAGAGCGGTACAGTCTGAAAATCGCAAGATGCTGGTGTGTTGCCAGTGGCGTACCAAAGTTTCACACGTACGTACCCCCCCCCCCCCACCCACATTTTTGCTTTAAGATATGAACATGACAAACCATCTGGGGGGGGGGGGGGCCCACCATAGATATTTTAACTTACTACAGGGGCTTTGTCATGAACCCGAGAAGTTCCAGAATGGGGTGAAAATGGCCACCATATTGGTCAGGGAGAAATCCAAATCAGTCTAATTGGAATGAATAAATGAAGGCATGTAATGTATCAAGTTGTTATAGAATTACTGTCAAACTTTTTTTACTGTTTGAAGAAGTAGGGTTTTAGATGTTTTTGGAAGATGGGCAGGGACTCTGGCTTCATGGAGATGCTAGTTCCACCATTGGGGTGACAGGACAGAGAAGAGCTTGGCCTGGGATGAGTGGGAGCTGCCCTTCCGTAGGGGTGGGAGGACCAAGAGACCTGAGGTGGCAGAACGGAGTGCTCGGGTTGAGGTGTAGGGTTTGGGCATAGCTTGAAGGTAGGGAGGGGCAGTTCCTCTTGCTGCTCAGTAGGTAAGCAGCATGGTCTTGTAGTGGATGCGAGCTTCGACTAGAAGCCAGTGGAGAATGCAGAGGAGGGGGTGACAGAGAACTTGAGGAAGGTTGAAAACCATGCGGGCTGATGCGTTCTGGATAAGTGTTAGGGGTTTGATGGCACAAGCGGGGAGCCCAGCCAAAAGTGAGTTGCAGTAGTACAGATGGAAGAGGACCAGTGTCTGGATTAGGACCTGCGCCACTTCCTGTGTGAGGTAGGGTCGTATTCTACGGATGTTGTAGAGCATGAACCTGCAGCAGCAAGTCACTGCTTTGATGTTTGCAGAAAACGACAGGCTGTTGTCCAGTGTCACACCAATGTCCTTTGCACTCTGGGAGGGCGACACTGTGGAGTTGTCAACTGATGGAGAGGTCTTTGAGAGGGCTATAAGGGCACAAGGCGAGACCCAGATGCAGGCACAGGAGGCAGATGGTTTGAGTCTCTGATATTTATTATAATCCAAGGGGTAGGCAAGATAATGGTAATGGACAGGCAAAAGATCAAAACCAGGTCAGAGCCCAGGAGGTACAGAGTGGCAGGCAGGCTCGAGGGCAGGCAGAATGGTCAGGCAGGCGGGTTCAGAATCCAGACAGGCAAGGGTCACAACCAGGAGGACTAGCAAAACAGAGAGAAGGAAAAAGCAGGAGAACGGGAAAAAACACGCTGGTTGACTTGACAAACAAAATGAACTGTCAACAGACAAGCAGGGAACACAGGAATAAGTACCTGGGGACTAATGAGGAGAACAGGTGACACCTGGAGGTGTGTGGAGACAATCACAAAGACAGGTGAAACCCATCAGGGCGTGACAAGAGCTGGCCTTCCCCGGGAAGAAGAGCAGCTCCGGCTTGAGGTGGTGGGCTAACATCCAAGTTGCGATATCTGCCAGGCAGGCAGAGATGCGTGTCGCCACATGGGTGTCAGAATGGGAAAGGCGAAAAGTAGTTGAGTGTCATCCACATAGCAATGATAGGGGAGACCATGTGAGGATATGACAGAGCCGAGTGACTCGTTGTATAAAGAGGAGAGGGACTAGGACCGAACCCTGGGGGACACCAGTAGTGAGAGTATGTGGTGTGGACACAGATCCTCTCCACGTCACCTGGTACGAGCGGCCTGCCAGGTAGAATGCAATCCATACACAGTATGTCCAATTAGAAATGTTTGTTTTTGAAAATAAAATAATCCTGTGTGCCCTACTGAACACGACCCAGGATGGAGCCAGTCTCTCCACATTCAGTTCTTGAAATATTACTTCCCCGGTGATTCAATATGAACTGGGATGCTGTTGGGTTTTTCTTCTCAGGAGATAGAGATGTAGATGTCTTGATCGCTGGACTCACTGGGCTCAGCTGATCTTCATGAGATGACCTTTGGTTACAGTACACACACACACAAATACACGCTAACACAGTTGGACCATACTTTTCTGACAAAGAACGGTAGTGACACTGTCTACTATAAAGGTCAGGATGTGTCTGAAGCTGAATAGTCTTTCACCTTTCAGGTTTGAGAGTGCATCCCAAATGACACCCTATTCTCAATGGGCCCTGGTCAAAAGTAGTACACTATATAGGGAATAGGGTGCCATTTTGGATGTACCCTGAGTCTCTCCGTGCCTTCTCACTGTGACATCATCCCTGCTGTCCCCATAGTCCCCTAGAACACCTAACCCTCCCTCATTTACCCAGCCCTCTCAACCGAGCTTCTTTCTGTCTTTCTCCCCCTTTCCTTCCATCTGGCACTTAACCCCCCTGGCCCAGCACTCTGTGGCATTTCAGAGAAGGCAGGTGGCTACCTGACTCTGACTGTTTGGTCACCTGGACAGATTGAACCCACTTCTGGAGCCTGTCCTCATCCTCTAAAGGCATCCACTAACTTACCACGCCCAAGAGGAAGGAAGGCCTAGAGCCAGATGGTCCAACCAGCTGGAAGACAACCTACACAACCTGGGACTCAACACCACATCAGCCTGGGACCTGGCCCGGGAACTGGATGGCACGGAGAGCCTAATATCCACGTTCTACTCTCCAAGGAGCTAGTGAAGGTGAGCGAGGTGGCAACCACCACATTTCAGCCCTCATACTTTTGGATCGTCATTCCACATGCTATGCAGTGAATTTGGAACATTTATACCCTAGAGGTATTCTCTCTCTGCTCTTCAGAAAGCTATGAAAGGTTGTTGAATGGCTATGGTAAACCTTTGAAAGATATGTTTTCCAACCTGTTATTTTCCCAGAGGGAATTCAACATAAAAGTAGAGAGAGAAAGATGAGATATTGAAAGATGTGCCTGAATAAAGACAGTTTCATGTTTTAGATACTTTGTTTTATGTCTCAAAAGAACAGGTGCAAGATGTTCAAAGGTGCAACAGCAAACCCTTAGTAAGTGAGACCCTTGAAGTCAATATGTTCTGACAGGAAATTGCCTAAATCACTGGTTAGATCATTTCTTAGTCATCAGATAATTTGTAAAAGTTTATTCCTGTGTTTTTAAAGGCCTTCCCACTGGGCATAGACATCAGTTTAATGTCTAGTTTTGGTTGAGTTGTCAACGTGAAATCAAAAAAGAAATAATCACCCTATCATCGGATTTAGGTTAAAAAAAGGAAATTAACTTACGTTGATTACTTTTTGCGAATCCAATGAGTTTCCCACATTGATTCAATGTCATCACATTCAATTTTGTTGTTGAAATGATGTGGAAACAACATTGATTCAACCAGTTTTTGCCCAGTGGGTTGTGAACCTGCTCTTTTGTGAAGCCAAGTTTGCCCTATTGGCCCCAAGTTCAATGACAAATTCTATGCAAAACCTCCCTGCTTTGCATATCAATGATATGCAAAGACCCTACATTTTCTCAACCACTGACATAGTGTGAGTCCCATTTAATTAATAGGCCTAATGTAGGTCTCCTATTCTCTCCCCCATAACTGGGGGTAGTCACAGTGGCAATAATAATCAGTCTTTATTGGTCTCAATTAAATGTCAGACAGCATCAATAAAATTCTGATGCTTCTTGCATGTGGTATCAAATCAATCTGTTTGAGAGTGCAGTGTTGAGCTTCTTCCAAAATGGTACCCTTTTCCCTATATAGTGCACTACCAGGGCCAGATTAATGCGGGGGCTGAAGCCCCTGGGCCCATACCTGTAGGGGGCTCAAGAGTAAGCAGGGAGGTGACCAAGAACCCGATGGTCACTCTGACAGAACTCCAGAGCTCCTCTGTGGAGATGGGCAAACCTTCCAGATGGACAACCATCTCTACAGCACTCCACCAATCAGGCCTTCATGGTAGAATGGCCAGATGGAAGTTACTCCTCAGTAAAAGGCACATGACAGCCTGCATGGAGTTTGCCAAAAGGCATCTAAAGGACTCAGACCATGAGAAACAAGATTTTCTTGTCTGATGAAACCAACACTGAAATCTTTGGCCTGAATGCCAAGCATTTCTGGAGGAAACCTGGCACCATCCCTACGGTAAAGCATGGTGGAGGCGGCATCATGCTGTGTGGATGTTTTTCAGCGGCAGGGACTGGGAAACTAGTCAGGATCGAGGCAAAGATGAACGGATCAAAGTACAGAGAAATCCTTGATGAAAACCTGCTCCAGAGTGCTCAGGACCTCAGATTGGGGCGAAGGTTCACCTTCCAACAGGACAATGAACCTAAGCACACAGCCTAGACAACGCAGGAGTGGATTTGGGACAAGTCTCAATGTCATTGAGTGGCCCAGCCAGAGCCCGAACTTCGAACATCTCTTGAGACCTGAAAATAGCTGTGCAGCGACGCTCCCCATCCTCCAACCCGACAAAGCTTGGGAGGATCTGCAGAGAAGAATGGGAGAAACTCCCCAAATACAGGTGTGCCAAGCTCCGAGATGCTGGCCTTCTAGGCAGAGTTGCAAATAAAAAGCCATATCTCAGACTGGCCAATAAAAATAAAAGATTAAGATGGGCAAAATAACACAGACACTGGACAGGGGAACTCTGCCTAGAAGGCCAGCATCCCGGAGTCGCCTCTTCACTGTTGACGTTGAGACTATTGTTTTGTGGGTACTATTTAATGAAGGTGCCAGTTGAGGACTTGAGAGAGGGGTCTGTTTCTCAAACTAGACACCCTAATTTACTTGTCCTCTTGCTCAGTTGTGCACCGGTGCCTCCCACTCCTCTTTCTGTTCTAGTTAGAGCCAGTGTACGCTGTTCTGTGAAGGGAGTAGTACACAGCGTTGTCCGAGATCTTCAGTTCCTTGGCAATTTCTCGCGTAGATTAGCCTTCATTTCTCAGAACAAGAATATATTGAGTTTCAGAAGAAAGTTATTTGTTTCTGGCTATTTTGAACCTGTAATCGAATCCAGAAATGCTGATGCTCCAGATGCTCAACTAGTCTAAAGAAGGCCAGTTTTATTGCTTCTTTAATCAAAACAACAGTTTTCAGCTGTGCTAATATAATTGCAAAAGGGTTTTCTAATGATCAATTAGCCTTTTTAAAATGATAAACTTGGATTAACTAACACCACGAGCCATTGGAACACAGGAATGATGGTTGCTGATAATGGGCCTCTGTACGGCTCTGTAGATATTCCATTCAAAATCAGCCGTTTCCAGCTACAATAGTCATTTGCAACATTAAAATGTCTACACTGTATTTCTGATCAATTTGCTGTTTATTTTAATGGACAAAATTTGCTTTTTCAAAAACAAGGACATTTCTAAGTGACCCCAAACCTTTTGAACGGTAGTGTATACTGAATATATTTCTTCCTAATATTGTACAATCTGTGTCGCTTCATGGGCCTGGGCTATTGTTTGTTTAAATTCAGGACCAGATTGATCTCCGTTTGTCAGAGTAGCAACTCATGGTCATTGTGGAATTAAAAAAAAGATTCAGCTATTTTCTCCTGTCATGTTAAAGGGGAATTTCACCCTGGGGGAATCTGGGCTTGTTTTCATAATGTCTGAGGCAGTTCTAGGACACTGAGGGGTGTTTCACACACAATTGCCCAGGAGATCAAAAAATACACCTAGTCCTGCTTTGTGGCATTTCGAAGGCTCAATGTTATACTGATTGCACTATGCGTTTTTTGGGTGTAAATATGGTTGTCCTTGTTCGATAGAGCCATTGGACATCTTTCAGAAATGTTCCTATAGGTTGATTCATTAGCAAATATACAAGCAGACACATTTTTTCCAATCTGAAAGACTAGAACTTGTTGGGCGTTGTTGGGCTGAGTGTACCAAAAGGCACTTAAAGGACTTTCAGACCATGAAAAACTAGATTTTCTGATCTGATGATACCAAGATTGAACTCGTTGGCCTGAATGCCAAAGAGTTTAACGGTGTGTTGAGGAGCAGTATGGTACGTGTATGAACGGTGTGTTGAGGAGCAGTATGGTACGTGTATGAACGGTGTGTTGAGGAGCAGTGTGGTACCTGTATAAACGGTGTGTTGAGGAGCAGTATGGTACCTGTATAAACGGTGTGTTGAGGAGCAGTATGGTACCTGTATGAACGGTGTGTTGAGGAGCGGTGTGGTACCTGTATGAACGGTGTGTTGAGGAGCGGTGTGGTACCTGTATGAACGGTGTGTTGAGGAGCGGTGTGGTACCTGTATAAACGGTGTGTTGAGGAGCGGTATGGTACCTGTATGAACGGTGTGTTGAGGAGCAGTGTGGTACCTGTATGAACGGTGTGTTGAGGAGCAGTATGGTACCTGGAGGAGCAGTGTGGTACCTGTATGAACGGTGTGTTGAGGAGCGGTGTGGTACCTGTATGAACGGTGTGTTGAGGAGCGGTATGGTACCTGTATGAACGGTGTGTTGAGGAGCAGTGTGGTACCTGTATGAACGGTGTGTTGAGGAGCGGTATGGTACCTGTATGAACGGTGTGTTGAGGAGCGGTATGGTACCTGTATGAACGGTGTGTTGAGGAGCAGTGTGGTACCTGTATGAACGGTGTGTTGAGGAGCGGTATGGTACCTGGAGGAGCAGTGTGGTACCTGGAGGAGCAGTATGGTACCTGGAGGAGCAGTGTGGTACCTGTATGAACGGTGTGTTGAGGAGCAGTGTGGTGATG